>NW_007727104.1:46233-48247 GCF_000696425.1 Galeopterus variegatus
TCCTGCAGGATGAGATACTACCGTGGTTTTGATTTGGCGCGAGGCAGGGGAGAGTTCTGGCGTGCATGAGATGGGGCGCCGAGTGGAGAGTAACCGTGCCCTTAGCCAAGTTTGCCACTTTAACTTGGGTTAGTCTGTCCTGAGTGAAACTTCATTTTGTCTTCAATTTGGGAGTGATCTCATTGTGTGCTTCCAATGACACTTCACCGAAACGCGCCACACGCTTATACTTTAAATTTCCACAAATTCTCTAAACATCTTCACTAACTGCATGACTTTTTAATTGCCTATTCCATTAAGCCAATTCCAGCTGGCTGATTAGCTACATATCATCGCCAGTGAGAAAGTGCAGGTGAGGGCGCTTTGAAAAGCATGCCACTAGCTACTCAGTGGCTCTCGGCTTTGGCTGCACACCAAAATAATCTAGGAGTTTTTAAAAAACACTGATGTCTGGGTCCCACTTCCAGAGATTTCGATTTAATTGGTTTGGGTGTAGCCTGGGTATGGGTTTTTTTTAAAGCTCCCCAAATGACTCTCAACGTACGTGTAAGGTTGGGAACCATCTGTAGCAGAGACTCTCACATTTTAGCATCTGCTAAACCTGCTGGTGGGGAGGCCACACTCTGGAGACACTGGCTGTAAAAATCCTCCTAATATACACATTCCCTGGTAAAAATTTAAAAACCACGAAGGAAAAAAAAGGGCCAGTTCCTTTGCAATCTGTGACATGATTTCCAATAGAATAATCAAGTAACGTCATGATAAACTAGCTTTGGCTGAGTGGGAGGGAGCTCTGGTTTGTAGCACTGGCTGATTTCTGAGGTATAAATACTTCCTTCCAGCATGGATGATTTAATGAGCAGCTCAGAAAATTCCCCCAAACTTAACACTTGGCTCTCAAGAGCCAGATAGGAGCTCACTGAACCCACCCAGGCGTCTTATTTTTGGGGTGTGGTCCCGATCATAGGGTCGGTGTCTATTTTTCCAGCAGTGACACACCATCCAAATGCGAAATGTGTATATCTTGTTTCCTGAAAAGCCAGACAAACCCTCAGCATGTGTACTGGTCATCTCCTCTCACCCAGACCTACTTGTCTCTTCTCCATTTACAGTGAAACAAAAGCCAGCAGCACAGGAGGTCAGAGCCGAGCGTGGGGCCTGGCCTTCCGCGCAGAGCAGTCTGTCGCTCACTTACAAGCAGTGCACTGCCGTGCGGCCTTCGCCACCGTTGTATTCCTCCTGCCACTTGTCCACTTGGCGGATGAGCTTCAAGAAGGAGCGCTTGGACACCGGTGTGTCCCGGTACATTGGCCAGCCCAGGAACTGGAACTGCTGCACCATCCGATATCCATCCTGGGGCTACAGAGAACCAGACAGCAAGCAGGGAGAGGAAAGAAAACAGGCGATACTCACTCTGTTGAATTCCAGTGGGCTGACTCCACCTACTCGATCTTCTCACCAACGCAGGACATTACTAAAGGACAGTCCTGCCTACAAATAACAAAGGGAGCTGCTACTGGCCTGCAGAGTTAGGATTTTTAATCTTGAGCTGTTATTAAAAAAACAGGCATTTTTATGTGACAGGCCAGACAAATAAGACTGAAGCAGAATGCTTACCATTTTGCAAAATCCTAGTGAAAAATCACACACAACAAAAGCATCGACCACACTGTGCATTAAGTAGTTGAATGGCTTTACCTTAATTGGAGGTAAATTAAAGGTAAAGAATAAATGATAATCTGGAGATGTTTGCGAACTTGGTGTGATACTGCGTTTTTTGTGAGTACATGGTTTTGCTTATTGATGTGAATCTTGCTAAGATAGCAATAATTAATTAATTAATCTTTAGTCATAACTAAATGGAATTGCAAAATTCAGAACAGCATTACTTAGCTTATGTTGGAAAAGCAACAGCACCTTTAATCTGGCGATGGCCAACCACATGACTAAGTTGTCCTTGGCCTTCAGCAGCATTTGGAGCAGGTGATTGCTGTCTTCTGTCACTCAGCTGTCC
>NW_007727104.1:49036-49592 GCF_000696425.1 Galeopterus variegatus
GTCCTTGGCCTTCAGCAGCATTTGGAGCAGGTGATTGCTGTCTTCTGTCACTCAGCTGTCCTGCTGTCCTGCTCCTGCTCCCTCCCCAGCCTGTCCTCCTCTGCCTCAGCCTCCTTTTCTCCCAGAGCTCTCGCTGATGGGAGCCCCAGCCTCAGTCCCGGGTCCCTTTCTCTTCTCTCTCACTGGATGATTTCATTTAGTCTCAAGGCTTTAAACATCAACAATATTCCAGTAAGTCATTAATTTATAGACCCATGAGAGGTTCACGCCTCTCTCATGCATTCATCCTCATATATCCAGAGGCCTGATATTCCAACTTTGGGGTGTCATAGCCACCTCTAACCTAGTATGGCCAAAACCGAACTCCTAACCCTCTCTCCATGTGTCCCGCCCCCTCAATCCCGTCCTGCCCACAGCCTTTCACAACTCAGTGAATGCCAGTCCCTTCATTCCTGTTCTCAGGACAAAAGTCTCAAGAGTCACCCTTGACTTTCTGGATCCTATTGGCTCTATCTTCAGAATATATGTGGATACTTCAGAAGGTTCATGGAAAAAC
>NW_007727104.1:51050-52391 GCF_000696425.1 Galeopterus variegatus
GGCCCCAGCACTTTCTCACACCCCTACCGTTTTTGTCCTACAGCATATATCACTTTCTATATCTAATACGCTATCTGTTATATCTGCTATATCTACTATTTATCATCTGTCTTCTGCCAAAGATTCTTTGCCTGACCAAGCTTTAGTCAGACTCCTGAACCTTCTCCTAGGTCCTTCTGAGCACTGCCTTGTAAAATCCAGTTTTACCAAGAACCCCACTAAGTTGATTTAGCAAGAATCCCTCCCCATCCTCGATACCTGATCACCCTCAATATCCGATCAGGTCCCTCATCCTCTGCCACCCTCCACGTGACGTCTGATCACCCTGGCCTATTTTCAGCAAGAACCCTGTTAGGTTGGTTTAGCCAGAATCCCCCTGATGCATTCTCCCTGATGTTTCCTCTTAGTAATTTTCCACCCACTGACTCCCACCCTGCTCCATGCCTATAAATCTCCATTGGTCCGTGCTATTTTCAGAGTTGAACCCCATCTCTCTCCCCCACTGCGAGACTCCATGACACTGTTCCCCGTACCCATCGCAATGGTCCTGAATAAAGTCTTCCTTAGTGTGCTTTAACAAGTATCAATGAATAACTTTCTTCTTTAACACTTCTCCTATTAGAATGTAAGCCCCATAAGGTCATGGATCTTTGTTTTGCTCGATAATGTATTCCATACTCCTAGAACAGTGTCTCGCGTACAGTGGGCACTCCAGAATTCAATGAATGAGAAAGTAATGAAACCACGATNGGATCCTATTGGCTCTATCTTCAGAATATATGTGGATACTTCAGAAGGTTCATGGAAAAACAGAATTAGAAGATAATATGAGTCCCCCCACGAGCTTTTTGAAGTGCCCAGTATCAGAGTCTCTCTACTTCTTAACACCTCCACCTGCCACCACTCCCCTCCTCTGAGGAGTCTATTCTCAACACAGAAGCCAGAGCGCTCCTTTTAAAATGTACGTTATACCAAGTGATTCTTCTTCTCAATACTCTGAAACGGCCATTTCCTTCAAGGCAAAAGCCCGCCGCGAGGGTGGCCGCAGGGCCCCGCGGGACCTCTGCTCCACGCCTGCCCCTTCCTTTCCGACCACGCAGTGGCTCCCCCTCACTGCTCCCAGAGCCCGCGTTGCTGACCACCGACCACCGACCACCGACCACCGGTGCTTCTGCTGGAAAGCTGCCTCCCCAGAGCCAGGGGCCGCTGCCTCACTTCCTCAGGCCGTGCCCCCACCGCACCTCTCCTGACAACGCAGCCCTGCCCTCCCTCCTGTGCACGGCCCCAGCACTTTCTCACACCCCTACCGTTTTTGTCCTACAGCATATATCACTTTCTATA
>NW_007727104.1:54211-55587 GCF_000696425.1 Galeopterus variegatus
GTGTCTCGCGTACAGTGGGCACTCCAGAATTCAATGAATGAGAAAGTAATGAAACCACGATAACAAGCAATACTGGCCCAGACTCTTACTCTGGCTGCGTTATAAATACGGAATATCCTGCTGATAATGTCCTCTTCTAAATCGGCAGAAACAAATTCCACTTGGATGGGGCCATGCCTGTGTACTCCGTTTTCTGGCCAGTACTGTGGACACAACTGAATTCAAAACACAGAAACACAAGGTTAACGAGAACAGTGAATTTACTCTTAACAGTTTGGAGACGATCAGTATCAACATTTGGTAATTCTTAAGACTTCATTGATTCCCTGCATTTTCTTTTCCTTGTAGCAAGCAGACTTTAGGACTTTGCTGTTGGCTGATTCCTCACCTCCACCTGTCCTTCTAGGACTTTTTTCCTCCTTTTCTCAGAAAGCATCTTTTAGCCACGAACAAGTCTGCTTTGCAAGGAGGTCATGGGATGCCTTCAGCACATCACTTCTGCACGTCAAAAAGAGCTCTTACCAGCCCCTGGGGGGATGCCCCAGGTGCCATTAAACGAGTTGAGGTACTTAAAATGATACATACCTTTTAACTCCTAAAACTTCATCCTCCCCTGACTGGGCTTGCATGTTCATTTATAATCACTTTTGGGAATAAGGCTATTTTGTAACAAGATAAGAACTGGCAACAGTGTTGGGTTGCATTCTTGTGTTCTGGTCTAAACCCTCCCAGCTCAGACACAGGAAACCCAGTTTTATAAGAGTAAATGCTTTGCTGTTTTGCCTGGAGGTGACTTTAATTAGAAACAATTTCCTAAAGTCTCAAACCCAGTATTGGTGATACGGGGTAACCAGAACTTTTGCATGAACGTAACACACACTTCAGCATAGCTGGAGTGGTTCTGAGCAACGAGAGGCTTCTGTTCGCTACCACCTACACAATTCCTAAACTTGGAGACAGTCAGGTAGGAAGAACTCCTAAGATCTTTTCTCTTCAGGAACCATTCTTAGGGCTGGCCCGTGGCTCACTCAGGAGAGTGCCACGCTGATAGTGCCCAGCCCGTGGGTTCGGATCCTATAAAGGGATGGCCGGTGTGCTCAGTGGTGCAGACAACACTGTGCCGTGGGTTGTGATCCTCTTACCAGTCAAAACAAAAAAAAGAAACCATTCTTAAATCCCTGAAACCTTAACAGTCATTTAAAGTTTGAAGTTATTTCCTTTGGGACTTGGTATTCCAGTGACTTTTTTTGCAGTAGCGTTTGTTTACCTTTTGTTTGAGGGACAGATGCCTTGTGGTGATGCACCAGGGGAACTACTTCATTGTTTTATAACCTGTTTCTGCTGGACTGAGAGCCTCATTGTAAGCAGAGTGATGC
>NW_007727104.1:55966-57821 GCF_000696425.1 Galeopterus variegatus
TTCCTTTGGGACTTGGTATTCCAGTGACTTTTTTTGCAGTAGCGTTTGTTTACCTTTTGTTTGAGGGACAGATGCCTTGTGGTGATGCACCAGGGGAACTACTTCATTGTTTTATAACCTGTTTCTGCTGGACTGAGAGCCTCATTGTAAGCAGAGTGATGCGCCACGAAAGGGGAATCTACTGATTTTCTTTTTTTTTTATGATTTTTATTATCCAAAGGATCTAAAATCTCATTGTCAAATGTTGCCAAGGGTTGATTTACATCCAAGATTGCAAGGTAGTTTTCAGTTAAGAATGGGTCAACTGGAACAGCAACCTCTCTCTCCATTACAAAAAAGCTAAAGATTTGGACTTTACGATTATGAATGAAAGTAGGACGACTAGGAGTACTTTTTATGTTAGTCTATAGTATGTTAGAAATTACATTTATTTATTTTTAAATAATGCTTCTGTGAAATTAATCCTTCCTCAGTAGCATTTCCTGGTGACAAGTTATAAAACTGCCTTGTTACACAACAGCGTGCTGATGTTTATTTTCTTTTTGATACCCAAAGGTACACGTGTTAAAATTAACAGGCATATGATGGGAAGCCGGGATGGTAATCAGGGCTGTAACGCGTGCATCGGAACAGTTCGGCCTGTTTTCAGCTGCCCGAGCTAGCTTTGCTTTCTGCTTGCTCTCCCACCTCAAGCTCCTGGAGATCAAAAGCTTGTCACACCAAAGAACCATGAATGGCCCAGGCTGGCACATGGCTCTTGGCATTCTGCACTCTGCCCAAGTAAACCATGTAGAAAATGGCTTAAATGGTGCATAACACATCCATGAGCTGGACCTATAAATACTTAAAATACTTGAGTGCTATTCTTGTACAATTGCAAAGCCTTTAAGTTCAAATGCTCAGTTTAGTGTTCGCTAAAAGACTGAATCCCAGGAGCCTCTTTTCTCGCACTCTGAAAATCAGCTCTGTCTGCTGGATAGAGCTGGAGTCTTTTTGTCTCTCCTACCACCACTCAGCCAAGGCTTGGTTTGAGTCCAGATAGTTCGGGTTTAGATGCAGCTTTAGAATTCAAATGCGGTTGTTCAAAAAGAACACACTAGAACCACCGACGTCTTGTTCACTGATATGAACAAAAATGGTATATCACGACATTTCAGGACTCACATTAGGAAAATACAGAATGATTCTAAGTAGGAAACAAGTCCCTTATCCTGTAATTGTCTGTGACTAACGAATCTTGAATGAGTGAAATGTAACCCACGGCACCATAGGCTGGAAAATCGGGGTGCCTGGTCCTATCTAGAATTGTGTCTTTGAGGCTCCCTGATTCGAGGTGTCTACCTCTTTTCACAGATGGCAGCAGCCTCCCTTCTGAGAGGACCAGTGGAGGACAGTTCTAGAATATTTAAGCATCTTAAGCCAAAAGGCCTAGATGGGAACAAGGATTAGCATTATTATTTCATTAACTGGCTTTCAGGCAAATGCCTTAACAGTGTAATGCGGTGCCTAAACAGAATTAAAAGCCTTTAAGCACTTCATAGAATTGAATGTCCACACTGTTTATGGCAGAATGGTGACAGCAAAATGGATTTAGGGGTGTAATATCTTGTCCAGTTTGGATGCTGAAATATTCAGACCGTCCTTTCTTCTTTTTTTATTTTTTAAAGAATTTGTTTTTACTGCATAGGAAATTAATTCAATTGTAGAACAAATTTATTCTTAAAACATGCTAAATTCAAACTTTCCACAATGCCCTCTGTCACGGTGGTGAAGTCTATGACTGGCACAGCTGTACCCCAAAGCAGTAAATTCAGCTTCTACAGGGCCACTGTGTGAACGGTCACCCGATAACTCC
>NW_007727104.1:59274-60225 GCF_000696425.1 Galeopterus variegatus
CCACCTGACTTTTAACCCATGTTTTGTGACATCTCCAGACCTCAATCTTCTTTTTTTTTCCCTAAATATTTTATTTTATTTTGTCAATATACAATGTGGTTGATTATTATGGCCAATTACCAAAACAGACCTCAATCTTCAACTGGCCTATGAGGCCCGGCAGGAGACCGGCCCTTGTCAATGTGCAAGCATAGACTCGACCCTGTGGCACTGGCTCAGGTGACAAGAGATCCCGGTCTCACCTGGGCAGGATCCACGTCATTCAGCATCACCACAGACGTGCAGTGATAATCCAGGACCAGCCTCCAAAAGTCCTTGACCGTGTTTGGCAGAGGGTGCTGGGTGACTATGAAAGCCGAAGGCTGCTTATAGCTCTGCAAACACAAACAAGGAAGGTCCGAAGATACCCAGGAAAATGTGAAGGGACGAAGCTAAGTTATTTTGTGCCCGTGGAAACTTGTGGCACAAAACACTGAACATATTGAACAGTTGTTGAATTCTGTCACCATTTTCAACACCACCATAGGCTAAATATAAACTTATCTGCAGAATAACAATGACAAAATATTCTCACTTGGATACCAAGAAAACTTAGTATGTATCTCTTGCCAATTTTTAAAATATTTTTCATAGAAAGGCAATATCAACTCTATACATAATTATTTTAAAGATGAAAATTTAACTTTAAAAATTATGTATAAGTTTTGCTTTTTCTAAGACTTGTTCATTTGCCATTTGTTGTGTGATGGTGTCACTTATTTCTGCCACAAAGGACAAGCAGGCTTTTTATGGCTCTGGAGAGCTTCAAACGAGTTTAAGTACCATGTATGATATCAAACCAACAGAATTAAAATTTCCATATCAGCACTGAAAATACCCATTCTTTTTTCCCACCAACTGAGTAGCAGGAAGTAAACAGGCCTCAGGAAGTAGAAAGTTGTGCTTCCCCAT
>NW_007727104.1:61047-66333 GCF_000696425.1 Galeopterus variegatus
CCAACAGAATTAAAATTTCCATATCAGCACTGAAAATACCCATTCTTTTTTCCCACCAACTGAGTAGCAGGAAGTAAACAGGCCTCAGGAAGTAGAAAGTTGTGCTTCCCCATGTTAATTACTGCCTAATGCTGGAAGAAAGGGAAAAAAATAATGCTGTAGACCACATTATCCCATTTCCCTGCCACAGGGACTTAAGAACTGTCTCTTGCTCTCCCGTTAGCAGGTTAAACTGTAAGTGCTCAGGCAGTGGCTGCGACATGTTTCATTTATCAGCGCTTCTGGACCGGTGGTCTCCAAGAGACCAAGAACGTCAGCCCTGACACAGAAACATATGTGGGTTCTGACATCTATTTTTTTAAATGCAAACTATTTTTCAAAAAAAACAGGGGCAGATGAGCAGCAGGAGGAGCCTGTTGCCACCTCGGCCCCATCTTCCCAGCGGCTCTGCTGTGTCCTTTGGGGAGGGGGCGGCTTACGTCCATCAGGGCGGCGTTGATGTAGTTGCTGCTCTCGCCGTCAATGGTGATGAGGAAGGGCAGGCAGCGGTCCGGGGGCAGGATGTCCATGCACCGGTTTTTCTCATGGTTCCGGGGCAAGAGGGCAATGCTGCAGTCTTCCACACGCAGCGTTGGTGTCACCATATTTAGGGTCTACGGGACAAAGGACGGAGGAAAGGCATTTGAGGAACAGAACGGCTTGAAGGCACATTTGTCTCATGTTCTGCATTTCAAAGATGCAAGTTTCCTGCACCTGACTGCAGGATGGTCCCCTCCGCCAGCCTTTCCTGCTCCCACTCCCCTAAACCCCACAGTTAGGTTTACACTTCTCTTTTCTCTCCTTGGATTTTGTCCACAGACAGTGCCCATCAGACACAGGGGCCAGAGGCAGAGGCCTAAGGGCCACTATGGGTCCCTAGGATTAAAAGCTGGACGGCTGGGGATTTGGGAGGGAAGAGGCTGGAAAAGAGCTTGGCCTAGAGTCAGGTACACTTAGGCAAAATGTGAATGTGAGAGGTGCAATGAAGAGTTAACACCCAGAAAGACTTCTTGATATATATTCCTCT
Organism: Galeopterus variegatus; assembly: GCF_000696425.1. Classification (NCBI taxonomy): domain Eukaryota; kingdom Metazoa; phylum Chordata; class Mammalia; order Dermoptera; family Cynocephalidae; genus Galeopterus; species Galeopterus variegatus. Next base: position 62,114 of record NW_007727104.1, read on the forward strand.
GGTTTGACTGCACCATGGTTATGCCGTGAACTAACAGCCATAGTGCTGGGGACCCCTAGGTGTCTGCTTTCAAAGGTGGGGTAGAAATGGCTTGGTTAGACTAGTGGTTCTCAACCAGGTAACTGTGCCCCTCGGGGGACATTTGGCAATGTCTGCACACATTTTTGGTGTGGTGGTGGTGCTACAGGTATCTAGTGGCTACAGCCCAGGGATGCCACTGGACATCCTACAGGACAGCCCTGCAACAAAGAATTATCCAGCCCCAGATGTCAATGGTGCTAAGGGTGAGGAACCCTGTGTTGGCTCCAGGGTTCAAGAGGTGACTCTGAGATACTTCTGATGGTGCAAAGTCACAGCCAGTCGCCTCGCCCTTCAGCATGACTTACCCGGAATTCCTCCTTAATCTGGCTTGAGTTTGTCTGTGGGTCCAGTTTGTTCATGTCGTAATACAGAGACCTAACTTGGGAAGCAGGGACAGAGGTATCTCCACAAAGACAGGCTTCCAGGATTGCATCATGGATAAACACATACTGCTCCTGGAGAAGCGCATGGGACTAGTTAGTGACAGAGAAATCACGGCAACCCGAGAGGACTAGAGAGGAGGGAGACAGTACCGGTTTTAGCCCCACATCGGCAGAATAATGGAAACAACATATTCTTGATGGAGAAACAAAGTGTGAGGACCTGACTGCCAGACACTGGCTTTCTAGTGTCAGTAACCTCGGTCCTCACGTGGGGCAGCCGCAGTCATCTGATGGGCTGTGTGTGGCAGGATAAAGGGAGGAAGAGACGAACGGACTCAAAGCAGAATATTCTGCAGATCGACACGAACCAGACACTGAGGAAACCAGCACAGGCACTGGGGTGCTGTAAGATCTGCGGCTAAAATGCCTCTGTAATTCTAATCCCTCTGATTTGGAGCTCAATATTGCATATGAGGGACAAGCAGAATCTTATCTGTCTATAATGAAAAGAGGATTTGCTGGCCAAATTCGTAGTGCAAAGAAGGTCCAGGGAAACTGGACACCACTATGAACACAAGCAGTTCTGAACGCTTAGAACTACCTACTTCAAAACATTAATGCATGTGACAATTACAAAAGCTCTTACGAGCCCAGAGGAGAGCTCTCGCACAGACGCACGGACAAAAAGTCCCCAGTTTAAAAAGGACCTTCTCATTCTGATTGGCACTGACTTTCCCTACAATTAATTGAAGTTTTACCGTATTTACTGTTGAGCTTTAGTTACATGAGATGTTAAAAAAGTCTACTATTACTGTTAATTTAACTTCTATAAATAACCAGGACCTTTAATTCTCAAGAATAGTCCGTTCCTACTAAGCGACACCTCAAAAAAGAGGAAAAAAGAAGAAAATGGGTGTGGCAACATTAGATCGACTGCAAAGTACATTAATAAAGTAAATTATTATCATTTTTATCTTTAAAACATAGTAGACTCATTCTAAAGAAGAGAGACCATTTTAACACATTCTCAGTTCTTGTTATTTTTATGTTCGCTAAAAAATAGGATTAGGTTTCTGAGTGGCTTTTGTAAAAACTAATGCACAATCTAAACATAAGGGCTTCTTATTTATTCTTTATTCTACTCCATAAATCATTTTCCAGGTAGTGGGTATAATGCCTACTTAAAATGATCAAATATTAGTATAAATATGAATGTCCTAGGAGCAGGATGTACTATTTCTCAAAAATTTGAATTCCTGATACACCTTGAATGTCAATTTATAGAGTTACTAGTTGTGATAGAGTATTTCTATGAAATGGGCAAAGTCCCATGATGCCAGGCTGCTGGGGAATTTTTAAGGACAGGAAGCTACTGTTCTTCCCGGCACCCCTGGAGAAGAATAAAATGTACAGAGATTACCCTGAAGCCACTTGGCAAATACCTGGCTATTCTCAGGAGTGGTCTTGCTCTGGTTACCAGCCAGTATAAAAGATATAGCACAAGGAAATGGTATAGAAACCTTGAATGCTTAATGCAGAGACTCTACTGTGCCCCTGACACAGGAAAATGCAAATTTAGTCTGATGATGCTGATGCTGTTACATGCAGTTTGTCTGGCAGCAAACGCCTGGCCTGTGCTGTTTGTTTGTGAAAGGAAAAACAAAAAGGAGGAAGGGAGGGCGGGAGAAAACAGGGGCTGCCGGCCACATCACTGTTCTTCTGGGGCGCTCTGGAGAGGTCACTGCCGGGATTTCTTCTGCCCGTGGCTCTGGGGGGTGGGATCAGGACGGATGGGAGCCAGTACCTCTGTCTGCACCATGTTCACCCTCCGCGACCGCAGCTCCCGGACACAGTTGTAGATGTCCACCACCCCCTCCCTCTCGGCCATGTCCAGCATGATGTCTATGACGATGAAGCAGCCGGTCCTGCCCGCACCAGCACTGAGTGAAAACAGGGTGCTGTCAGTGGAGGGAAAAGGGCCACTGGGCTGCTGCTGCCTGTGTTTAATTTTTACTAAGATAAAATTCACATAACAAAATTAGCCATTTTAAAGTACACAGTTGAGGCATGTTGTACATTCACAACGTTGTGCAACCATCACCTCTAGTCCCGAGACATTTTCATCCCCCTGTACCCAAACCCACCACGCTTCCTCGAAGAGGTCTGGGCGCTGTGCTTACCTGCAGTGCACCACCAACGGGCCTGCACTGGGCGGGCTCTTGGATTTGACCTGCCGGACAAATCCCAGCAGGCCCGTGGCATGGTAGGGGACCCCATGATCCGGCCAGCCCGTGAAGTGAAACTGTCTGATCTCTCGGATTTCATGAATGCCTCTCTGTATTAGTTGGGCAACCACAACAAGAAGAAAACAAAGAAAAATAAATAAGCAAGAGCAACCAGGGCAATACAAAGTACCTCTAGGTAGTGAGTCTAGGGCCAGAGAACAGTGAATCCCAGAGAAGAAGGCCACTGTTAGATTTAATGCACAGTTTGGAAGGCTCACCACACTTAGGAAAATGTTTGTGGGTGTGGAAGGGAAGGTGATGTTTGGGGAAATGCTAATTTACATGCATAATTCCAGCAAATGACTGGATCCCTTGGGTTCTGTGAAACTCCTTTCTAAACAGTAGACTATGTTAAAAGTTTGTCTCACTTAGATTGCATGGTGTGCTGGTGAGGTGACAGTCCATAGAGGAAGAGGCACAGAACAGGGACCTGAAGGAATGAAAGGGTATCTGTGCGTTCAATACCAGCCACGGAAATGCAAGCCCCTTGTCCTGGCTCTGTTATACCCTGGGACCTCTCTGTTCCAGGTCCTTGAGCAGCTCACACACTGGCTCCCCTAGCTTTATGAATGGGGACTTGGGCAGGGTGGTTCCAGTTTGGTGGTAAAGTATCCCATAAACTGGAAAAGCTTACCGGCAATAACTATTTATTTATTTCGAAGGGGATAAAACAACATTTCTTTCTCCCATACATTTTTTTTTTGAAAACTTCTCTTTCTAGCTCTGCTAGATTTCAGCTCCAGCATCCTCAAGCCCTGAACTCCATCCATCATGAGATGAGCTTCAACTAGATAAGTCAGGGATCTCATTTTCACTTGCAACTCTGTTGTTAGATTTCTCTTTTCTATTTGGATAAATATTTAACCCATTCATTCAATCACTAACAATCTGCGTGACTACAATGCTCTAGGCATTACAGGAGGTGCTAGGGCTACAGAGAAATGAAGACACTGTCTCCTGTCCTCGAGTGGCTGTCACAGGTGCTCGTGGAAAGAGGCATGTAAGCAAATGTATACTGTGGGAACCAGGGGGTGTTTTTGCTGGAATTCTAAGGTAGATCAGTTAATTGAAGGGGGAGGGCTGCTTGCCCCTGAACTTAAGGGAAGACAGAAGGAAAGAGATTTTATGGTTGTCTTTGTTTTTTAATTTACTCTTGTTTTGAGAATAATTAAGTTGATTTATACCCATCAATTTTGTTTCTAACTATGAGCCTATGTATTAAGACTGTTCTAAAGCAAAAGCTGTTTTGAAAACAAAAGTTACTTCCAGAATCAAGGCTTCATGTCAACCTGGGATCAAACTGGACTTTCTCCCTTCTCTCATTCAACAACCATTTACTGGATACCATCTTTGCATTAGATCCTGGGTATGGTTTCATTATATCTTCAAAATAAACACCTTACCACATTTACCACCTAATCATTGTACACACAGATTTAGTGAGCAAAGAAGAAATTCAGAATTTTATGTG
>NW_007727104.1:66674-70092 GCF_000696425.1 Galeopterus variegatus
TCAATTTTGTTTCTAACTATGAGCCTATGTATTAAGACTGTTCTAAAGCAAAAGCTGTTTTTAAAACAAAAGTTACTTCCAGAATCAAGGCTTCATGTCAACCTGGGATCAAACTGGACTTTCTCCCTTCTCTCATTCAACGACCATTTACTGGATACCATCTTTGCATTAGGTCCTGGGTATGGTTTCATTATATCTTCAAAATAAACACCTTACCACATTTACCACCTAATCATTGTACACACAGATTTAGTGAGCAAAGAAGAAATTCAGAATTTTATGTGCTTTGAAAGACCAGAAATGGCAAACAATTACAGATTTTAAGACTTGTTTGTTATCAATGTGTTAATATGACTCAGTTTAATTAATACCCAAATGCTGAAGCTTTATTTTTCTGTGAAAATGCTATTCTTCACTAGAGCTAAAGCATTAAGGAATTAAGCAGTTAGGGATTTGCAAATGCAAATCAACTTTGTCATTTGCTAAATAGGCTCTGTGATCCCCCAGTAATATTACTAGGTGGTTAGGAGCCCAAATATCTTACCACTGAAACCATAGTCACATTTGGCCAATCCCAAAGTCTCCATTAGAAGACATACGTAGAGTCTGTGTCACCCTCCAACCCCCTAGAGAGCTCCCCTGGTTTTATGTATGACAGCTCGGGCAGGGGTGGTCCCAATTTGGAGGTAGATGTCATATAAAGTGGAAAAACTTACCATCAATAACTGTTATTTCAAAGGGGACAAAAGGACATTTCTTTCTCCCATATACCCTTTTTTTTTTTTTTTGAGAATTTCTCTCTCTAGCTTTGCTAGATTTCAGTTCTAGCCTCCCGAAGCCCTGAACTCCATACATCATGAGATGAGCTCCAGACTGATCTCTGTAGGACACATTTTCTGAGTAAGGTAAGTGTCAGTTTCTGGAATGCAGAAAACCTTTTCCCAAAATAATCCTCCACCCTCTAACGTGTTCACTATTGACAAGATTAGCAAAGGAAATTGCTTCCGATCCATCTTTCGTTCTTGTTCATTGACACAGCAGTTTCTCCTTTTGCTGTTTTATAATACATTTGGGGAAGAAAATCATAGATGTGATTAGTGATCACAACCCAAACACTTCCCAATTTGATGTTAATTATATTTTTTTCTTCATAGCAAGCATGAATGCTGTATTAAAAAGTGACAGTCTCTTATTCCCATGTAATATAATGAGAAGGAAGAACCAGGTTGCACAATAGTGCCTAGCCCAAAGTGGGTGCTTAATAAATATTTGTGAATGAATGAATCACTAAGGCACCTCTCTGGGTAGAAAATTCGGTGGCCATTGTTGACTTCTTTTCTCCTAGGACAGGCAGGGATAGATTCACCAGACAGCCTCGATCCACAGAGACTTTTGAGCTGTCTTCCTCCCGACACAATGGACATTATATGTTATTTAAAATCTGTTTAGGTTCGAATCATCAAATATGTGGGAAAGGAAAGACGCCAATCAGATGCAAAACAGGAATTCAGCAGTTTCAAACGGCAACACAACTGCTTGTTTTGCAAAATAGAGTCCAAATTCATTTTTCACCTTTAGGTCCCTTGATGCAACATGCTCTCGAAATAGAATCAGAATTGCAGGAGTCTCAAAGTACATGCCTAACTATTTTTTACTTTCCCTTCTAATGAGAAAGTTTAAAATCTAAGAAATGTTCTACAGAAGTACTAATGATTTGTTTTCCTTAAAGATTCCAATTTCCCGGTTAGAAAATCACTAATATGTCATTTTGATTTCCCCAAATGCATTAATAAGCTCGTCTTCCTTCCCTTCCTTCTACCACCTCTTCAGTGGTTGTCTGATGATTAAAATAACTGGGTATTTCAGAAACATTTCTCGGCAGCTGGGAATGGAGGAGAATACAATAAGAGGTTAAAAAAAAAAGAGCAAAGAAACAAACAAATCCTTCCTTTGGCAACAGAGATGCACTTTCAGCTTATTAGAGAGCTGACTATTGTTCAAAGAACTTTGTGTTTAAATGATGGCTTTTAGATGACTTTTTTTTTAGAGAAAAAAATATCGAGGGTATTTTATCACTATCTGTTTTAATGCAGTTATTCATGAGTGCTCTTGCCAAGAGCCACACAAAAATCCTCCATGTGTTTTTTCTCCAATCCTGCCTAAGAAGGAAAAAATCGACATCAAAGTGTGAGGTTCAGAACTTAAAGACTGAGTCAACCAGTCCTCCACATTCTTTGAAGTCTCCAAGCCTCCCGTCTGCTTGTTAAAAAAGACAGGCTAAGAAAATAAAATGCTAAATAGTATGAGAAACGTATTAAAATAAAGTCTTTTCAGCCTTGTGATTCTATGACAAATTTGGATTTGCAAACCAGGAACAGTAGTTCAAAACATCAGGGTAAATTAGCAGATGCTGCAATTTCCTGGATTTCCTAAAACTTGTCTCGTTAGTCCAAAAAGTAAATTTAGATGCAGTAAGAATATAGAGTAAGCGGAAAGGCCAAGAGCCAGCTTCCCAATGGTCCACTTACAACGTGGGTCCTCCAAGGGACCTGCTCTATTAAACAAGTGTAAGTAGCACAAATTCATGACAAAATGGTCAAGTGCAGTGCAGGGCTTCTGGGGAATCAGCTCTCGACAGTGGAGTCTGTGGCTCTCTGGAAGGCAGAGTGTTTCTCTGTCACATCACCTCCACTTCCCCACGGCCTACCTGTGACACTTCTCTGGATGGACTGCAGTTTGCTTCACCTCCGGCCCCTCCCTAGGTCAGCAGAAAGAGGGGAATAAGGAAATTCCCTGTTACGCCCTCCAGTGCTTCCCAGAGAAGCAGCCCCATCCACGTACATGGGATGAGGCAGGGGAGGACCAAAGCGGGCATTCACCGACCCAACACCGGCAACTACGGCCGGCGGATGTCAGTACGGCAGCGAGTCTGAATGAAGGTGCTGGTTCATGCAAGAGGGTCACGTGCGTAATGGAGATCAGTCACTTAGGTTTCCAGGTAGGTCACTTGAAAACCCTTCAGTCCATATTAAACTGTAGGCCTCAAGAGCCTCAAGGAAGTGAGCGATTCCAGGAGTCAGTACCTGTGTCTCAACACTGACACTAACTCACCCCTGGGAAACCCAGATGACATACACCCAGGAAGGTTATCAGACTGGAAGGCCGCTTATCAAAATTTAACAAACTTTGTTCTGTGAACAGAGACAGGCAGAACAATATCAACCAGTTTAAAAAGAAAAAGAAAACAGGGCCGACCCCGTGGCTCACTCGGGAGAGTGCGGCACTGTGAGCGCTGAGGCCGCAGGTTCGGATCCTATATAGGGATGGCCTGTGCACTCACTGGCTGAGCGCGGTGCCGGCGACACCAAGCCAAGGGTTCCGATCCCCTTACCGGTCACAAAAAAAAAAAAAAAAAAAA
>NW_007727104.1:70195-71855 GCF_000696425.1 Galeopterus variegatus
GTGCGGGCGACACCAAGCCAAGGGTTCCGATCCCCTTACCGGTCACAAAAAAAAAAAAAAAAAAGAAGAAAATAGACATTTTTCTCTGGGTTATTTGCAAAATATAGATTCTTATGAAATGGGAATGATTCACTTTAAAGGTGAACCTGAGCTACTATAGAATCAGAAAGCAAGATGCAGTCTTGAGAAACCACCGGGTAGAGCCTACGTGCATTCAGGCATGACCACATGTAAATTACCCTAGACAAGTTAATGAGGCTATGGTACCACTAACATCTGACCACAGCTTTCCAAAGCAGTATGAAAACTTACCTTTTCAACAGCAAATGTTCTTATCACATATTCAGCTAGTAGTTCTGTTTCTATCAGGGTAACTTTAATGTCTTTGTATATCTCTGTGTCATCTGGCCAGTATTTGCAGCATTTGACCTTTAGAACACAGAAAGGAAATTATGAGTTTAGGGTTTTTTTTAAAAAAAGTTTCCACAGTGATGGGTCATACTATGATTCACTGGATAAAATTTGCACACAAAAATAAAAGTTAATTGTATACTCAAGAGCAAAGTCTATTTTATTTAAGATTACCTACGTTTTTTCTTTTCCACAAGAAAATGAAATTTTAGTTATGGGAGAAGTAAAGCGTAGGAAAATGGTCTAAAGTTAACAAATTATATTTATACTACAAATACCTCAGTGCAGTAACCATTCATTTCCTGTGCATCTCTACCCAGGGAAGGCCCTGGAAAAATAAACTATAGAGGGAAGCTTGCAATATTTTAGCTCCTCTGAATTTTGAATTCCTTCTAGTTTCAGAAATTGACATTTTCTGAGGAGGAATGAGCAGAAAATCAGAATCAACACCAAAAATTAGAGTCATTTTTTTCTGAAGCAGGAAGGAGCTATGTGGTTTTCCCAAGTTAGAACTACAGATTCATTTTAATCTAAGTATATTCAATAAAGAAAAATTGATAAAATATGAATACAGTCTTTCTGTATTACCTGAAGCCTCCAATCTAAAGGATTTTTCGCATGGAAGAAATTCATTAGACTCAGCCCGTCCTAGCAAGTTGGTGTCTTTGTTGCGTGGCTCTTCTAGATGTCAGCAGAAGCACGGCATGAGGAAAAGCGGGAGCAGAGGCTGGGCAGGGACACGTGGCCATCCCCAGGCTCTGTCCTTGGCTTCTTCTGCCACTCCTGAATTTGTGGCAGTTCATCCACTCTCGCTCCTGCCTGCCATGGGTGAATTCTATTCAGTAACTCTGGCTCCATTCCTCAAATGCTGAATTTGGTTTCAGTACTTCTTTTGTGGGCATCTTCCCTTGGAGGTCCTCCCAGCACCTCAAAGGCAAGATGTCTAAAAGAGAATCCTTTGTCCCCCATCAGCTGCTCTCTTCCCGACTCCTGTGTCAATGCCACCACAATTCCTCAGTCACCCAGGTACCAAACCTGGCGATTCCTTCTCCAAAACCCGACCTGTTGCCAAGTCCAGGAGTGCCTTTGAAATATCTCTCAAATATGTTTTCTAAACTTTGATTCCTTCTGCAACAATTTTAGCTCAGGCTCTGATGTCTTTCTGCATGAGCATTATATACATATAAATGCCAAAAAAACCCCAAACCCACAAAAAACCAAAAAAACAACCTTCCAAAGTGTAATCCCA
>NW_007727104.1:72734-74076 GCF_000696425.1 Galeopterus variegatus
TGGCCACAACTAGCATTTTCAGTCTTTCCTTTCTATCTGCATATATTTTATGTTCCAGGACAAGTGGTATGCCCTATCTCCAAACATACCCCACGATCCAAACTCCTGCTTACACCATTCCTTCTATTTAGAATGTTCGCCTCTAACGCATTTATTCCCAGTTGAAGATTTCTTCCATTCTTCAAAGTATATCTCAAATGCCACACCCCTCCCAAGTCTTTCCTCCACAGCTGTGACCTCTCTTTGATCCCTGAGGAGATGTGCCTCTTCTGGAGTAGCAGGACACCCTTTCCACAATGCTGATGATGCTTGCTTATTACCAGCCCACACATCAAGGGTGGTGTTTTGCTTATTTCTGCAAACCCTGTAGCACCTGGTCATTGTTTCCCGTACACACTGAATATGTAATGGATACATAAAGAACTGAATTTCCTTGAGAAATTAATAGAATCAGTGTAGAAAGGAAAATCCCAGACAGGAGAAGTTTACAAAAGGAAATATGGGCAAGAGTTTCCCAGAATGCTGCACACCTGTGGTACACAAATGTTTCCAGGGTGGTATGTGGCTGGTTATTATTTTAGCTTCTCCCTTGTGAAACTTTCTGGCACTCAATTCAGTGTAGTTCCAGGTAAGTCTCATTACCGTTAATTAGCAAGATGTAAACCAGACAGGCTAAGAGTTGGAGATACGTGGAGCATCAGACAAAGATGGTCCCTGCCCTAAGTTTTCAATCTCCTTTGGGAGTCTTGTTTCTTCCATCATTGGAACATTATCTGTGACTTTAGAAAGGGCTTATCTATAATATCTTAGAAATTTACACCATGGATACCTGTGCTGTATCTAAAATACCCTAGAGTAAGGCAGACCTACAATTTCTCCGTTCCTAGGTGTAAAGTAAGTCTGAGCAGATCATGTATATTTGTAGAGATGTCTAATTTGAGGGTCACCATAATTTCACTTAGAGAACGTATAGCACTATACATTCACGATGCTGATGAACAGAGATGCTCAGACGGTGCACACCAGATTCTCCTAGGAGGGGACCTTCTTTCACTTTTTCATGACTTCAATTATGCAAGCAGAAGGTAGTAGAATGATATAAAACGACAAATACAGTGTACGTATGCACTTTTAAAATAATTCTTGATGGAATGAATATACAATTTTATTTTATTTATTTATTTATTTTTCCTTTTTGTCTTTTTTCGTGTCCGGCAACGGACCGCAACCTTCAGTGTCGCGCCCGTACCGGGACCGGGACCGGCAACGGGATCGCAACCCTCGGTGCTGCGTCCGCACCTCGCTCAGCCAGTGAGCGGGAACCGGTCTGTATGTGGGATCC
>NW_007727104.1:75076-81829 GCF_000696425.1 Galeopterus variegatus
GCAGGAGCGCCACCGCGCTCCCAAGCGGCGCACTGTAGCAGTACGCCACCGGGCCGGCCCACAATTTTAAAGTTCATGTACTTCTCTGAAAATTACGATTGAGCAAAACACATCCCCACACTTGCAACCTATGTTATATTAGGTACATCTTGCCTAATAAAAATACCTTACCTAGGTAGAGCTTACCTAATTTGAAACGAATTTTCTAACACAGGATGCAGGTGATGGGGGACATTTTGGATGGCCACCTATTGTTCTATTTTAGATTCCTTACTTTCCCTGGCCAAGAATTTTCAATAAATACGGGCGTGGGGTGCTGGCCCCTTGCACACACAGAAGGCTCAGAGTTTCCCTCTGGGAATGTTCCTCCTGAGAGCTCCCAATGCCCTGGCCGAGTTCGGGCTCCTTGGGGAATGTGGCGGTGCCCGGCAGCGCCCCCAGCCCCCGCATGGGTGGCAGGCAGGCGAGCTCCCGCTGGGTCGCCAGGGCGCCAGGGACAGGAGCCACCGCCATCCAAGCGCACTGCAAGCGCAGGGAGCGGCGGTCCGCTTCCCTCCAGCACGTGCACAGGCACCTGGCCCAGCCATCTCCTCTCCCCATCTCCTCTCCCAGGACATCCTGAAATGGGGTGCCACGTCTGTTGTCAGCCTACTAAAAACCCTTCTAAATTGAGTTACTGTAAGTATCTTTTTAAGTCCTTGGACGTGTATCAAGTTATTATTTTGCTTCATAAAAATAAAAGGGAAAAGCAGTGTCTTCTCTCCCACATGCGAGTCTGGGCCCGCAGTCGCCTCCCTCGTCTAAGGTCTGCATCCGCAGGTGCTGAAACCTCAGGTTTTGCCGCGTGTGCTGGAGACCAGGACTGCAGAAGGCGAAGCCCCCGTGCGCTAGGGGGGCACAGGTTGTGCCGCCCCCGCAGCTCAGCGCTGCCTGCTGGGCTCCCAGGACAGCCCGGGGCTCCCAGAACAGCCCGTGCCTCCCATGCGTCCTAACCCGGTCAGGCTGCGGCCTCCAGCCCGGAGAGCTCGGCCCGATCGTCTCATCATCCCGAGCCCCGGCGTCGGCTCCACCCAAACATCAGTCACGCAGATGGTACCAAACCTGGTGCCTGCTCATTACCGCCTGAGGGCAGCAGGTGTAGACGATGTGGTCCCTGATCCAAATGGGGCCAATCTAGTTGGCTTTAAAATCCACAAACATGAAGCAGTACGGAAAGCAGTAAAACTCTGGGACTTCTAACTTCCTGGGGAAAAAAAAAATCTTCCTGGTGGGTCATTTTTAACCAGCAGCCCAGATGATCCCTATGTACATTAAGGTCGGGGGACCTCTGGGGGGCTAGAGCTGTGGACATCCAGGCTGGCAGCACATTACTGTGACTTTCAGGGCATCCTGACATGGCTACAGCAGTGGTTCTCAAACTTCAGCAGGCATCAGAATCCCTTGGAGAGATTTTGGACAAATTCAGTAGGCCTTTTGCATTTCCACCAACCTCCCAGTTGATGCTGCTGGTCTGTGGACTGCACTCTGAGTAGCAAGGATCGAGACAACACAGCCTGACCACAGAATCTGGCTGGGCTCTCATGCGCTGCTGCTGTGAGCTCAGGAAGTCACTGAGTCTGCTCAGCTCAGGTCTTCATCTGTAAAGAGGGTGTGATTACTGCTCCTATGGCAGAATGCTCTGAGATTCTGCCACTGGTTGGTTCCCAGATTTGCTAGNCTAGAGCTGTGGACATCCAGGCTGGCAGCACATTACTGTGACTTTCAGGGCATCCTGACATGGCTACAGCAGTGGTTCTCAAACTTCAGCAGGCATCAGAATCCCTTGGAGAGATTTTGGACAAATTCAGTAGGCCTTTTGCATTTCCACCAACCTCCCAGTTGATGCTGCTGGTCTGTGGACTGCACTCTGAGTAGCAAGGATCGAGACAACACAGCCTGACCACAGAATCTGGCTGGGCTCTCATGCGCTGCTGCTGTGAGCTCAGGAAGTCACTGAGTCTGCTCAGCTCAGGTCTTCATCTGTAAAGAGGGTGTGATTACTGCTCCTATGGCAGAATGCTCTGAGATTCTGCCACTGGTTGGTTCCCAGATTTGCTAGAACATTAGAATCTCTTGGTTGGGGTTGGAGTTGGGGTTTAGGTAGGGGGAATCTTAACAAATTCCAAAGCCCAGGCCACACTCCAGGTCAATTAAATCATAATTTCTAGGGTGGGACACAGGTGTCAGTAATTTCTTGAAGCTCCCAGGCATTTCTAAAGTGCAGATGATTTTGGAAACCACTGGATTAAGTGATATAATGCAACAAAAACATGTGGCCATGTGCCCAGTTCATCGTTAAGTGCTCAAAAACTCTTAAGTGATACTTTTGCGACCTGGCTGCTAGGTGGCTACAGGAGTTTGAGGGCACAGAGGGCCTGGAGAGGTGACACAGGGTTTCTGGAGGAGAAAGAGGGAAAAGCTGGGCACTGGCAACTGTGCATGGTTTATGACGGTGGAGGGAAAACAAAGGGAAACCCCCATGCTGCCTTTTCCCTTTTTCCTTCAACCTTATTCCAGGGAGACGTGAGAGAGGCTGGCATGTTTATTCTCCCATTAGTATGGTTTGATTAAACTGAGACAGAAATGAGGAAATAGTGTCAGTGTTTTGGGGGAGAAGATTCAAATCAAAGACGGCTGTGAGGAATCTCAGAGGCAGTCACTTTCAAACACTCATGTTCAAGATGATTGCAACTCCCATACCCAGAGCCTTTCCTGCTCTGAACGCGACACAACAAATGGCCACATTCTCCCAGCTGCGGCCTCACTTGGCGGTGCATGGAGGGCACGTGATTGCCCGGAGAGAAGAGAGTCAGCAAGGGCTTTTCCATTCCTTTTACTTCCGTGTGCTCTGACATGCAGAAGAGAAAGGCAGGCCCATGGAGAGCGAGCGGCTTGCTCTGGGTAGTAAATTAGATGGCAGCAAAGTGGAGGCTGGCACCAGGCTCAGACTCCAGCTGCAGGGCTCTCTGGGAGGGATTCAAGGTGCATTATGTTTTCTTCAGCCCTGCCTGGAGACTGGCTTCTGGAACAGATACCCAGGACGAAGCCTTGAAACAACTTGAGCTGCCTTGCCTTTTGGGGGCAGAGAAGGAGATGGGGTCAAGTGTGGACAGGAAGCACAGAACGCACACTCTGAGACCATCATTAACTTCTGTCCCTCATCTCACGCTGCTGCATTTCTGCTGGTGCCTCCCATGTCACCGGCTCTCCAGTCGGCAAGAAGGAGCCTGGGGCAGGACTGAAGTTCTGATTGTGCACACTGTGCATGGGTACAAGGGCTAATTTCACTAAGAAATCCATAATTAAGAAGGATTAAGAGATTGGATGGTTACTTCTTAAGTTGGGGGCACCACAGTGTGATCTAATAAACATAACTTTAAACAAGTAGAAGGGAGGAAAAAGGAAAAGGCAGTTTTAGGTTTTGATTTGTCAAAAGTTTTCAACAGACTTTTTTTTTTTTTTTTGAAAGAGACATCCAAAGAGAGAATGGCCACACTTCTATTAATAGTTGTGCTCGGGGCCCTGAGCACAGCTTTGATGCAGACTCTGGGTACTGAGAGAAAAACACTGCTGTGAAACAGTCACCACACAGCCCCAGCCACGAGCACTGCCAAGAGAACAGATTTATTGTATCCAAAAATTTTTTTTCAGGGGTCTTGCAGGAATAAAAACATTCACTCATTTAGATATCCTGAAAATGCAGATCGCTTTGGTCTCTGTGTGGTGGAGATGGACACACATTTGCTTTTTTCCATCTGACATGTGTTGTTGCAGCAGGTGACTGACACCCTCTGAGCCTCAGTGAGTTCTCATGCACAATATGGGATAATACTGATTTCTTAGGCAGGGTGTGAAGATTAAATAAGATTATGTACATGTATGTAACAGGTTTTGTGTAAGTACCTGGTTGATAACTGTAGGGAAAGTAAAGGTAAATGGTCAGGGCCCCTCAAATGTTCAGAGTCTTGCAGAACATTTGATGTTAATATGCACGTGCACCCAGGTATTCCTGGGTTGTCTGACTTGCACCCAGGTGTTCCTGGGTTATTGGATTTAAGTATAAAGGATGAGTGGCTCTGATCCACAGTGCCCGTGACCCCCGGGATACCCCTGGGGGGGCCACAGGGAGGTCGCTACTGCTGCTAGAGGCTGTGCTTCCAGGGCCCCCAGGATGCCCTGGAGGCCACCACTGCTGCTGCTGCATCTGCCGTAAGCTGCCCCTGCTACTGCTGAGGAAGCTGAGGACTGAGCTCACACTGGCAACCCTGCCAGTGGCTCCCAGGATCTTTCCCAATTACCTAGCCTGTGACCTGCATGTGAGGGGTCTGTGACCCAGCAGGCATATGAGGGGTCTGGTGACCCAGCCTGGCACATGAGCGGTCTGGTGTAAGAAAATAATCTACGTGATTCATTTTCAGAAATAATTCAGGCCCAGCCCAAAAGTTGTCTGACTGGCCCAGCCCATTCCTGGGGGGGTCACTGAATAGATAAAGTTGTCCTTGAGATGGTGATGAGTTACCAGCCCTTTATTGTCCTCTTCATTCCCTAGTGTTTCTCCTTTCACAGGGTTTCAGTGGGACTTTTTCGTGGGCTTGTCCTGAGCCCTCAGACAAAGAAATTTCTTACAAGGGGGTAACAAATCAGGGCAATCCTAGACGTCATCCAGGAAGATTATGCACCCTGACCAGTGAGGACGTGGGGGCAGGGACTTGTGCACTAGGGGATAAACTGCTTGATACAGCCCTTTTCTGTTCGCCTGCCCGTCAGACACCCGAAACTTGCAAGGCCGTAACTAAAGTCTCGCTTCGCTGTACCTTGTGTCTCCATGTCCATCCTCTGGCCTTGGTGGGTGAGGGCATTTCTCACACTGGTGACCCAGCCTGCTATGTGAGGGGTCTGTGACACAGTCTGTACAATGGGTTTGAAGGGTCTGTGTGACCTAGCTCGACAGCTGGCATAGCCATCAGGATTCTGAGCAGGTAAAAAGAGTCCTTATTAGGTAATAATTATCCTAGTTTCTGCCTTCCATACCTCCTTCATTTGGCTGGTGGGCCTCCCTTGGGCAACATTCTTGAAGAGTTTTTAAATAATAGGCACTAAATCAAGAACTTCTGGAGATCTGGATAGTTTGAGTTTGGGAAAATACCTTCATAGTGTACATAAATCCCTCTCTCATGCTTTTAGGCTCCTACCTAAAGCCCACGCCCCCAACCCCCAAGGCTCTGGGTTTTCTGCTTTTCCAATTGCACTTATTAACTAATTTTATTACTTAATGGGCATACAGTGCTTATAGTAAGCACAGGTCTCATCTACGTCCACAGCACGTGTTCTCATCCTTGGTAATACAGTTGACTCCTCTTGTGGAATTTTGAGTGTCATCTTAC
Source organism: Galeopterus variegatus (assembly GCF_000696425.1). Taxonomy (NCBI): domain Eukaryota; kingdom Metazoa; phylum Chordata; class Mammalia; order Dermoptera; family Cynocephalidae; genus Galeopterus; species Galeopterus variegatus. The sequence goes on from NW_007727104.1 coordinate 80,500, forward strand.
AAACCACAGGAGAAAGTGTCTTGTTACTTTCCTCTCTTACCTCATCTGCATGAAAACTTGATCAGAAAGCAGCATCACTTGAACTGCAGCCAAATTTCAAGAGACAGTTATTCAGACTGCTTGTGCCCCACCTTATTCAAGAGGTTCGGCTTTGACTTTGAGCCTTTCCCAAAATGTAAGTCCTCCTGCCAAAGGAGGGAGGTTTTCCACCATCAAGGTCAATAAAGAGTGCGTCACATACTCTAAAGATGATCTGAAATAAGAGTTTTGGAAATCTTTTGAGCAATGACGCACTATTAGAATACATATATATATGCTCCAAGGTACATCAGAGAGGACATTTCTCAGAGTGCTACATGACATATCTGTTGAGAGAAAAGTCCATATTTTCTCTCAATGGCAGTCTTCAGATGAATCAGGGTCACAGTGTAGATCTATGACCTGTACAAGTCACAGAACCATTCTGGCCCTCAGCTTCCTTATATGTCAAAGAGGATACTAGATCATATGGTTCTTAAAATTATTCCAGCTCCTAAAATAATCTGATTATATGCCCCTCACACTAATTTTGAGGGGTACATATGAGTAGTATTATCCCTACTTTACAAATACATACGGTGAAGCAGGGGGACATTAAGAGACAGACAGAAGATTTAAGGGATCAGCACTGTGGCTGCATGTGGCAAAGCCTGGGTCCGAGCTCAGGGCTGTGGTGTCCGGGCACTCAGACAGCCCCAATGGCCCGAGACAAGCAGACCCTAGTCCAGGCATGGCTGGGGCTACAGAGAGGAACAAGATATGGTCCTAACACTCGTAAGAGACAGATGCGTAAACAACAAACCTAGCTCAAGGTAGAATGACAGGAAAGCTTACTGGTTAAGAACATGTCCCCTGGAGCCACACTGTCCAGGTTCAAAGCCAGGTCCCGCTTATCAGCTGTGTGACCTTGGGCAAGTTACTTAACCTCTCTGTGGCTCCACTGTCCCATCTATAAAATGGAACAACAAGAGAGTTGTTTTGAGGATTAACTAAATTCTTTTTTGGTAAAGCACCTAGAACATGCTTGGCACAAGTAAATGTTTGTTAAAATTTAAAAAATGAAAACTGCTATTGGAAGTCAGAAGAACGTTAATTCCAAAGGAAGGGATTCAAAGCTTTAAAGGAGACTACATTACAAATGAGATCAGAAGAGTGAAGTGCTGTTTCCATGGGTAGATAAGGAAGGGAAGGACATTCTAGATTGAGAAAGTTGGCATAATTGAAGTGCAGCCAGAGATCAACAAACCAAGACCGTTTCCTACTGCTGTCGGAGGATCCTGCCCTTCCAGGC
>NW_007727104.1:82417-84375 GCF_000696425.1 Galeopterus variegatus
CCAGAGATCAACAAACCAAGACCGTTTCCTACTGCTGTCGGAGGATCCTGCCCTTCCAGGCTCCCACCCAACAAGGACTTGGGACCACTCAGGCTTCCCAGAGATGCCCTCTGCTTCACAACAACAGGAAGGGTGCTGGGATGGAAAGTGTGCATGCGAGAGGAGGGGAGGACACAGGGATGGATTTCTGCAGAACCAGCATTTTTAAAGGGTACCTAGTCCCTCTGTGTGAGTGCACAGAACCACTGGGACTCTCCTGGGCTCTCTGCAGCTAAGCCAGCTGTCCTGCCAGGATGGGCTGCTCAGTGCAGAGTGAAAATGAGGGACGTGTGAGGGGGTTGGGCAGAAGAGAGCTGGGGGCCACTGAAGGGCAGGTTGAAGGGCGCACGGCCATGCATCAAGCAAGTCCATCACCAGAGGCTTGCTTGGAGCTTTCCCATTGCCTGCAAAAGCCGGCAGCGTTAGGCCTGGGGTGATCACTACAGTGGACATGCCTCACGGTTCCTGGAGCAGACGACCTCAGGGACTGGGTCTCCTATGTCTCTCAAGTTGCCAGGATGTGACTTCTCTGGCTTAGTCACAGACCTGGAAACATTCTTGAAACATACCACCCTCAACACACACACACTCTGAAATTGTTTTCTTCTAGGTAGGGAGATAGCATTTTATTTTTAAGGACCACCGATGAAGAAGGTTTTTGTAGCCTCTCTTAAAAATGAGCATTTAGTGATGGCCCAGTGTGCTGTGATGGAAAGAGACCTGGCTGGTGGGCAGGTGGGCTTGGACTGATCTAGCAGTGTTACAAACTAGCTGTGTGACCTTGTGCAAGTCACCGAACCATTCTGCTCCTCAGTTTCCTCATTTGCAAAAGAAGATTCTAGACCATATGTTTATTACAAGTATTCCAAGTCTACAGTTATCTGATTATGTGACTCTATAATGTGGTTCTTTGGAAGCCACGGAAGTTAGGAGTGTGGGTTCTGGAGTTCAAATCTGGGTCTGACATTTACTAACTGTATGACCTTGGACCACTTTCTTAACTTGTTTAAGCTTATTATCTGGGAAATGGGATAACAATGATGTGTATTTCACAGTCATTGTGATGATATGAACACCCACCACATCAGCTGAAATGTCCACTAACGGCTGGTGGCAGTCCCCATTAGTGTGGCCTGACCTTTGCGTCAGCACCTCTGTTATCTGAAGGGGAAGAGCGCACAGTATAGAGCTGTATTTACAGGGCGTATTTATTATAACACCTGATGNGACAGCAACACATGACCCGCCTCACTCTCAATGAACGTCAGGTAAGTTTTCCTAAGGAAGTAAAGTGTGTCATTCAACCAGTTGAATGGATTAAAATTCACGCAAATTCACTGTTGGTTTTGGATTCTTTACCCTACAACATCTCATAGAAATCTACCTTTGGTGAGATAACAAAACGCACTATCTTACTCTAGAATAAAGAATTATCTATCTGGAATTTTAAGACATAAGGGTTCTGTTTCTGTTTTACAGTAGAGAAGCTAAAGGATGTAAATCCAAACAGTGTGGGGTTCTGAGATACCTATTTCCCCCTTACTTTCAACCCCCTGCTGCAGGCAGTCATCCCCAGTGTGCGTCACTGGTCTCCTGCAGCTTTTCTGTCTCAGACTGTGCTTCTCTATAGCAACTCCTGGCAGGTAATCCAGCGGAACCCCTGCTAGCTCACTTGTGCCTGTTTGCTATACTAACTCTTGCCTAATTTGACTAGTCCACGCCTGTAATTCAGCAGCGCCCCCACAATTTTCTAAAAATGTTATCCAAATGCACATTCCTAGATACTGAGGTTTACAAACCTGTAATTCAGGCCAAAGAAAGCAATTTACACCCTATCTCCTTGTCAGGTGTGGAGGGGGTTCTTTGCATGGATTCCCCCTTCTCATCGCTGGAAACCTGGTCCCAGAGAAATGGGGCAG
>NW_007727104.1:85625-90443 GCF_000696425.1 Galeopterus variegatus
AAAGTAGAGAGACTGATGCCCTGCTACTTTGTTAATCTGAAAGAAGTTGCATAAAGACTCTCCAACCACCCACTGGGTTACTTTGCCTTTTTGGTCCTATCCTCCTGGGAGGCCCCAACATTGGTCATATATTTACTTGACCACATAACCTGGAGCCTTCAGGGAAAGGAAGAGCAAGGGCTCAGGAGATAACGTTAGCAGAGTGGGAAAGGACAGAAGGGGAAAATAATTCAAGAAAACATCATTCACTGCTTTTCAGCAAATTGTTCAAGAATAGGACGAACCTGCAGTGTGCGAAGTTGGGGGAGACTGACTTTCAAGTGCTTGTGAGCAGAGCAGAGGAGGAGGGCTACTGCGGCTCTGAGACCATCCCATATTGCGTCTCATGGCCGTGCCAAGAAGCTCCAGCTGTGCACTGCCTGAGCAGGTAGGACCATGGTTGGGGCCGTGCTATAAAAGCTCTTGGGCTGTGATGTATTTGTCCCAGGTGCACCTGTCCATCTGCTACACGTGCAAGCCCCTGCTTTCTGAAGTGCTTGATAGACATAAAGGCAGGTGACCGCCTACGTGCATCCCAGAGACTATGGCAGACAAGGTTAGAGGTGACAGAGTGAGACAATGGAGGATCCACGCCCAGGCCAGTAAAACGGCTAAGAGACAAGAAGCCCAGATGCAGGTGGAAGTAAGGATGTCCAGGACCGGCTGGCTGTAGCAAAGCAGCAAGAGTGTCTGCTGGGGGCAAGCGACAGGTCTTGACAATGGTGACCGCAGAAGCAGGCGCCCAGCACAGGCATCTCCGTGGGCTCACTAGAGAATGTAAAAGAGCTGTTCTGCACACAGCTTGCGGTTACCTGGGGAGCTGAGAGCGTGTTCAGAGCAACACTTGTATTCAGACCTGCAAGTCTGCTTTGATCCTGCAATATCCTGCCACTGTGGCAATATGAGAGATGGCTGACACAAAAGCGTCAGATGACTCACAGCACATAAAGAATCGTCTCCAAAACCCAATTTATAATTCAATATTTTGAGTAAAAATTACTTGCCTTTTTTAAAAAAGGGACATAATTGATTAGCCCAAATTATCAAGAACTTAATACAAAAGAGTTAATTAGGTAGGCTAAATGTAGACCTATTTCTGTCATATCAAATACAGCTGTAGTGAACGTCACGCACATCTGTAATGAATATATCATATGTACATGTATGACTTTAGATTCAAGTCTGTTCTCCCAATGCAGAAGAATCAAGGGAAGGAGAGCAGAAAACAGAAATTTCCCTCATGAAATAAGTTATTTCGCACTAGCTTACATGCTCCTTTGTAATTATTCTTCCACCCTCCCCCCACCCGTTCAGTTCACTGAATACTCTCTGTGTGTCCAGCCTTTTGGGATGCACAGATGAAATCACCAGGCCTTTGCTCACAGAAGCCTGCGGTCTAGCAGGGGAGGGCAACACGGTAGCTGAAGGGCTCGGCTTCCTTCTGTACACAGCTGTAGGTAATACCTCTGCGACAGGGTTGTACTTGTCTTGAAGGAGCCTCTCTTCTATTCTCCGGCTTCCACCTACAGCAGGTTGAGAAGTCAGCTGGCACCTGCATGTTAACTAGTTGCATGTACACCAGGGAGAAGCAGCAGCAAGAGAGGTGAACGGACTCCAGGGGTCAAGGTTTCTAACACTGGCAACACCAGAGACAGTAGCTGTGAGAAGAGGACATGAGATTGATCCCAGCTTCCCCACGGGCAATTCATTAGTTTGCTGTGACAACTCATGCAGAATTCAGAAAAAGAGACAATGGTCTGCACTTAGAGCAAATAGCAGTTTTCTGTTCCCAAAAGAGCAGAGAGCACTTCTGAAACTGAGGTAAAGACGTGTGGGCAAAGGAGAGTGTGTTGCATGCGTGTTATATACATATATTTGGGAATAACCTGTTATCAGGTGCAGGGAATGTAGAAACTGTAAAAGAGATCTAGTCTGGGTACCCATGTAGGCAAATGTGAGGGGGGGGAATAGCTAGCCTTAAACAAAAATGTGTATATACGTGTGTGTGCGCACGTGTGCACAGGCATATGTAAATATATATGTATATATTTTTTGCAGGAATACTATCAGAATAAGCTGTACAGAAGTTGGGGTTAGCATTATAGATACGAAAACTTACATGAGAAGCCTCATTAAGTTATAAAATGTAGTACTGAGTATTTAATTTAAAATATGTAACAAGGCTTCAATGACACTGAAGGATAGTTATGTGGTTTTCCTCCCTGCTTTAGTCTGAGAGTATGTGTTTTCTTTTAGTCTCATATTCTAAGTTATAAAATGTAGTACTGAGTATTTAATTTAAAATATGTAACAAGGCTTCAATGACACTGAAGGATAAAGTTATGTGGTTTTCCTCCCTGCTTTAGTCTGAGAGTATGTGTTTTCTTTTAGTCTCATATTTTTTAAAAGACACTGCCCAAATTAGTAGTCAATGAGTGTTTCATAGTTAAGGGAATTTGTTTTACTGTTGTATCTGTTTCTGCATTTGCTTTACACCAGTTTCCCTTTCAATGAAATGAATTTGCTGTACAAATTGGATTGATGGACATGAAATGACGGCTCCCTGTTGAGTACACGTTTTAGGTAAAATACCTATTTCTGTGCACAAGGGGATCTTCCAGATGCAAAAGTCACACTTGTAGTTACACAGAACACATTGGTGTGTGCATAGACATCTTTATTAAATGATTGTGAGAGTTCTCCAAAGGAGCCATGCTCTCTCCAAGGACCCCTTCCTACGGCATGCAGGAACCAGATGTGGTACTGCCGATCATTGAGTAAAGAAACGTAAATGTGCTTGGAGGTAAGATTGATTTTTTGTGCTAGCTGATAAACCAGTGGATTGTGATAAGCAATTCTGAAAAGAATGTATTCTCTCAAAAGCACAGTTTACCAGAGACTGATTAAGTTGTTTTCAAAAGCAGGTGAATAAATTGGAGACTGAACATCTTTTATGGTCTGCATAAATTAAACTACAGATTGATCACTGACAGAATTTGTCTCATCAGTACCTAGTCATACTGTGACATTCCACTCCAGATCTTCTACAAAATTCGTGTATAATAGTGTGAAAGAAGCAGGAGTGGATGGCTGTCTCCTAAGGAAATGACACTCCTCACGTCTGTGTACTGAATCATTCCCTTCTAAAAGCCCACACTTGCTATTCTCCTAATGCTGGCACTCAGAGTGGACACAGTAGGTGCCCTGGGTCTGGAAGCCCTGTGGGTTAATATGGTTCTGAACTGCAGATGTGTTTGTTATTCAAAGGGTCCCCTTAACCAAAGTGTAATCAACAAGTAGAAAGAAACTCTTCTAAGGAACTGTAGATTTTGTTTGGCCAATTTCCCTTCACTTCACTATGTGGACATGAAAGCTGGAGGGAAGAGTCGGTTGGTTTGCAATTCACCTAGAAACACTCACCACACCCTATTCATACTAGAGTCACCCCCTCCAGTTCCAGGAGAACTTTGGCTATTGGTTGTCACTGGATTCCAAGCCACCTGCGTCCTGCTGACATAACTCGAGTCGTGCTTGTATCTTCCCCCATAGTTAGCTTCTTCCTGAGAGAAGAGGAGGCAGCTCCTGCTCCAGCCTAATCCTCCCTACAAGAGGCATTTCCCCAGTTTCCTCCAGTTTCTAAGTCTCAGGCATGGCTCCTTACTTGACCGGGGAAACTGTTATTGGAAGAGGGGCCACCCCAAGTTTGCTGTTTATGTTTTGGTTAAATGCAATTTAACTGCATCTATGCCTGTCTGCTCTGCAGGCTCAGAGGAAGAGATGTCATCCCCACTGGGCTGAACCGAAGGCCTGTGCTCTGGGTGTCTTCCTGCCTGCCTCTGCGGCAAACACTCCATCAGCTGTCCACTCTCCACGGTTTTCAATCTCTCCCTCTCTCCTGGTTCTTTTCCTTAAGACATGAATATTTTCAGGGATCTTCCACCTTACAAATATCCTTTGATTATAAATGCTCTGTGTATAGCCCCATTCCTCTCTCTTCCCTTCATGCTGAGCTTCTGGTCAGTTTAAACTGTTGGTACCTGCTCGTCTGCTGCTCCTGTCTGGACTCCGCACGCTCGCCGCAGTGCTCCCGTAGTAGGGACCGCCGTCAACCTCCGGTCCTTTCATTCCTCCTTCCTGACAGGTCCTTGCTTTCTTTTGGAGAACTCCTTCTCCCTGTGGGGCGGCTTGTCAACTAGAGGCCCTGGACAGCAACGGATGAGCCTGTGAACCAACCCTGGGTGGTCAGATGCTCCATCCTTGTTACTGGAATGCTGAGCATGGTTAGAAAAAGACCGGAGTCACCGTCTCAGCACCCACACCAAGACACACTGGCTGTGACAGCCAGGTCCTGGCCTCTGTAATCATGGTCTGCTTTCCCGTCTGCAAGCCTTCCTTCGCATCAACATGTGACCTCTTAGCATTCTGCTCCCTTTGGAATAAATTGGCCTGAGCTGATTTCTATTGCATACAAAAAGAACTCTGATAGGTCATCCCTCCAAAGGCACTGAGGCAAAAGGTTACTAGTGACCTTTTCCTTGTTAAGTCCAATGGCGATTTTTCTGCTGAAGATGACCTTCTCTGTCTCTGTAGCATCTCTGAAACGTTGCTTTTCCATGTCACTTCCTCCCTCTCATCCTGTGTGGCTCTCCACTGCTCACAAGTTGAAGCCCAGGTCCTGATGGCCCCTCTAGCTCTCCATGACACGGCCCCACGCTCACACTGCACACGGTCGCCTCTGCCTGGCATGCCCTCCCCCTTCTCATCTGCTGACTAGTCCCT
>NW_007727104.1:90787-93051 GCF_000696425.1 Galeopterus variegatus
CACTTCCTCCCTCTCATCCTGTGTGGCTCTCCACTGCTCACAAGTTGAAGCCCAGGTCCTGATGGCCCCTCTAGCTCTCCATGACACGGCCCCACGCTGACACTGCACACGGTCGCCTCTGCCTGGCATGCCCTCCCCCTTCTCATCTGCTGACTAGTCCCTCTTGCTCTCCCACACTCAGCTCCAAGCCCTACTTGCTCTGGGAGGCACTTGCTGACAACCCCCCCCCAACCTCAGCTCCAAGTCTCGGGGAGGCACCTCTTTCATGAACTACCACGGCACTTCGTGAAGTGGTTATCGTAGAACTCAATCACTTTGTCTGAGTCTCCACTCCTGTGGGCAGGGACATGCTACATTTTTCATTGTAGCCCCAGCCTCTGTGACTAGCACATTGACTGGTATACCGTATACCTGTTAACTGAAGGAGTCCCTCCCCTCCTGTCTGTGACTTCCCTCTGTCACTTCCCCCTTTCTTTTCTTGTACCTTCAGTCTTGATTCTAGTTATGTCTTCTCTTCAGACACCCAGTTATATTACATCTACTCAGTCACTAACCCCCCCCCGCCATTACACTCACTGTCTTGACCCTGCTTCTGCTGCTAGGGGCTGCTCCACCTCTCTCCTTTGATTTGCTTCTCCATGAACGAGCTAAAGTTGCATCTGCCACAGACGTGGCCACTAGTCCAGGGCCGTCAGGTGCTGGTTCTATTACACTATGGAATCCTGGTACATGCCAAAGGCCTCTTAGATGTTAATGGGGCAGCACTGCAGGACCATGCAGAGAGCACGGGCTTTGAAACTGGGCAGACCAAGACTTAAACTCTAGCTCTGTGCCCTCAGCCAAATAGTTTAACCTCACCGAGCCTCAGTTTCTTAGTTTTGAAAACAGGAATCTTTATGTGTACTCCCGGGGTAGCTGTGACGAGAATCCGGCTTGTGAAAACATTTAGCAAGCACGCCTGCTCGGTACAGTTTCATCATCATTTCTTCTCCTTATTTCCATTTACCCGGCCTCTCTGGAGCTTGTGACACGCTGCTCACTCTGTCCTTCTTGTTGAAACGCGGTCCTCTCAACTCTCATGGTTTGGGCATCTCGGTTCTCAGCCCGGTCCTCCTGCTTTTCTTCCTCAGCTTCCATTCAAGCTCCTCGGCCCCTGCCTGCCCCCAGANCAGAGATCTTCTCCAGTGCTCTCTCAAGTCAAGTCCTCCCCTTTTCTCTCTCTAGCCATTTTCTCCCAAAGATATCACTTTGCATTATACCTAGTTTGTCTGCCTCACTTTCTTTCTGTCCCTTCAATCGTGTCTTGTCTTTTCATCTGGATATCTCCAATCTAGCCCTAAGCCCAGCACACAGCAGGTGCTTGTGAGTGAAGGGGGGATCTCACATTTCATAGTTTGTTTCTGTCTTCAGCTCCCATGTCTCTCCTGAGCATTCTAGAAAGCCCCATCTTGTTCATGCAGCTTCTCAAACTCAGCACGTCCAGAATGAATCACGTTGCCATTTCCTTAAACCTACTCTTCTTTTTGGGAGGTCGGGGGAAAGGGATACTCATTCTTGGTCACTAGCCTTTGCATCAGCCCAAGTCACAATGGTCGAAACCCTGGTTCCTGTTCAAGTTCTCCCTTTTCCTTCTCAGCACCTCCCTATCCACACTGCGTGTCTCCGACACATCCCAGGACCACTGCCCAGACTCAGCCCGCGTCACCTCTCACCCAGGGTCTTGTGCTCACCTCCTACCTTGTCTCCGTGCTTTGCTGAGGCTGTTTTCAACCTTCCTTTCACGGTCATCAGAATCGTTTTCAACAACACTACTTAGAACACAGGATTCGCCACCTCAAGGCCTTCATTAAAGCAGACAGACAGTCACGAGCGCTGTGTGCCGCCACTTCGACCTCCTTCCTGGAAAGGCATGTCAGACCCTCCTCGTCAAGCCCAGGACTGGCCTCCCAGCACAGGGCTCTGCCCTCGCCAGCTCCGACAGCTGCACAGGCCCAAGCCCTTGCTCCATCTTGCCACTGACTCCCTGTCCGTGTTCTTCCTTCCATGCGCTGCTAAAGTGATCATTGTTTCATTCTTGCCATTTAAAATCCTCTCTCTGAATGAGGTCCGGCTCCTCACCACGTTCTCCGGGAAGCCCGGGATGCACTGAGTCCACATCTCTCTTCCTCTGCGCTGCCACATTCTGACTTGCAGGTGGCAACACTTAACTGTTTACATATAGTTCTCTATGACCACATTCGATGTTCCTTGAGGACAAGTGAATT
>NW_007727104.1:93771-95875 GCF_000696425.1 Galeopterus variegatus
TTGTGAACAAGACAAATTGGGCTCTTTGGTTGATGTCCTAACTTTTACAAAGGGGAACTGAGATCTTCGGGCACAGAAAACCTCAAGGTTTGGTGAGGAAACTAGGGAATCCCTCTTCCTGGAGGAGCTGACTGGTTCAGAGGAGTCTGGAGAAGGTCTCTCTCCTGCTGCTCATACCAGCTACTGTCTCCTTTCTTGGGTGACATGCTGGGGGAGGTGACATAAGGCATGGCAGTGCCTGGATTGGAATCATTCCAGGCTACGCTGCCGAATTCCTCTTTGACTCCCAGTTTTGTGTAAAAGTTATGGTAATTCTGGTTCAGGAAGTGCTGAAATTTCCAGCAGAAACAGGTAATTCACGACCCTCGGAACTGAGGGAAAGGTGCAAACTCCACCATCTCTGACCACAAAGAGGTGTCCCTGCTGCCAAATGTAGGGGAGGTTTCCTTGGCCCACTGCGTCTGCTGGATCTCCCTGGAAGGACCCACGGCCTGGTGGCTGTACACAGGTATGGCTGAGAAGGTTGGCTTGCGGAAGTGAAAAAAAGCAGAACAGATGCTCAGCTTATTTTCTAATCTTCATGATAATCCTGTGAAATAGGTAAGTGTGTGTTAGTGCATCATTCCCTGTCCTTCCCAGATGAGGAACCTGGGGTTCAGAGAAGTCATGCTGGGTCCTGGAAGAGCCAAGCCTGAACCAAGAGTTTCTGATTTTCTAACTTACTATAAACTAGTAAGGGCAGAGTCAACTAAAACTCATACTAAAGGACAGAGTACAGTGAGTGACATAAAAAGGGGATGCCAATGAGGGACACGAAACAGCCAACTGAAGAGTCAAGAAAGGTTTCTTTCTTAGAAGGGGTGGGATTTTAAGTTAGGACTAAAGAAGGGCCATATGGAAGCAGGTGGAGGAAGCAGGCGGGGGTGCTCTGTCTCTGCAAGGAGACAAAAGCCACTACTCACGTGTGTGGCTATTTGAATTTAAATGAACACAAATTAGATAACACCAGAGAGGTCAATGTCTTAGTCACACTGGCCACATTTAAAGTACTCAACAGCCCCCTCGGCTGGGGCTCCGCAGGGACAGTGCAGACCCAGGGCACCTCCATCATGGCAGAAGGTTCTCTTGGAGGGCTCTGCTGTGCCCAGCAGACGGCACCAAGGGCGCAAGGAACACAATGCAGGGCATGTTGGGCAAGTACAAATATGTTGCGTGTCTGGCATTTTCAATACTTGCAAGAGAGTGGCAGAAATAAACTTGGGTGTGGTAGACTGAAGGGTACAGTCTAGCAGGATGCTGAGCAGCTAAGTGGCCTGCCAAGAGCTAGTTTTAAAAATAAAAATTAATGCAGCAGTGATGTACAGAATGAACAGAAAACAGCATGAAGCCGAGTGACCAGCGTGGACATACAGGAGGGAGGGAGGGCTTGAATCAGCGTCATTAATATGGTAGTTGAAATGGTGATGGTTTACTGAAATGGAGAAGTGTTTGTTGAATGAGCATAAATTAATCAAAGACTAAGACTATAATTACACAGTCACAAAATATCAATCTTAAATATCCAGTTCATTAGAAAAGATTTTGAGACGTAACAGTAAGAGTTCAACACGGAAACTTTCAGCAATGTCTGTAAAAACAATTTGCCTCTTCCCTTTCATATACGAGTCTGATGTCTTGCACCAACTCAAGAAATTTTTTAGTAAAAAGCATTACTATTATTCTGTACTGTTAGTCATTGCCTAAGTTATTCTAGTGATTAAGCAATATTTCCACATTTTATAAAGGGGCAACCTTGCCTCTGGCTTCTTCCATTGATCTCAGATCTATTGGGTATTGTGAAAAAGCACGTGTTCCTTGTGATATGTGACAGGGGCACTCGGAGTCTTAATATACCTTCTCTGCGTGTGAACTAGTAAGTTAATTCTGACATCTAGTGTTCATCTTAAACTTCTTTCGTTACTCTTTTAATGACAAATATCATGAAAGGAACTTTGGGTCAGCCTCTCTGGGTGTTCTCTAAAGCATCCATTTAGGTGGTTCCCCCCCACCTCTGATGTGACAGAGATTCCAGCTCTGGTCCCTACTTCTCTTAGCTCCAAACATT
>NW_007727104.1:97059-99281 GCF_000696425.1 Galeopterus variegatus
CCCTTCCCAGAATACGCGGGCTGAAAGGGGATGCACGGTGGTGACAAGGAAGTCTTAGATAATGACAGGTCCTGGCAGATGTACCGGGGACCCCGCTGGAGGGGGGTGCCGTGTCTGTGTCTTCTGCACAGGTGTTAAGACAGAAAAGGCCTCCCAGTGGCTCCAACACTGGCAATTAAAGCCGCCTGATGCAGAGTGCTTCAGGGCAAAGATGAGTGAGGGAGCAGGTCCCCAGCGCTGGTTTAATGAATCACAGCAAGTCTGTGTAAACAAACACACGTACTCCTGGCTCATGCTTAATTCATGAAGGACACTCCATGTGTGGTACACATGTTAAGTAGGTAGCTGTTGCCCTTAAAAACCGTGTCATTTTGATTTCTTGGGTGGTTTGTTATTGTTTTTAAGCATGGAGAATGGGGAAGTCGTTTCCAAACAAATGTGTAGGATTAATAATGGGAAATGGTCTGGAACAAGGTGAGCGCCTTTTCCTGGGGGATATGACCTCTTTTCAAACCCCCAAATCATGCCAGATATTTCAAGGACAGATGACATTAATTTCATTACTAATTGAAGACGGACCGATCCAAGGGACTGATGGCAGCGAGGGGAGGCTTCTTCAGAGCTTACCCATGTCCCCACAATCCCGGTAAAGATATGGAAGGATTTTCTTTTTTTTTTAAAAATAAACTCATTAGGCTAAAATTGAGTTACTTTAAGCCTATGGACTTAGATTTACGGGTAAACCAGAAACTGAGTCACCACCTCCCCCATGCAGCTGCATCATGCTGGCTGGAATTTCTATGGTGATTTGTAATAAGGAATAGTCACCACTCCGTACAGGACGGGTCCAGGTGCCTCATGTAAGGAACAGTGACCACCAATGCATGACCTTTTTTTTTTCTTAAGCCAGGTCACTCAGAGTGAAACCTGGTTCTCTGCAAAATGTGCTGTGTCCAAGAGACAGCGGGCTTTGTGTATTATTATTATTTTTACTGTAGTAACTTTACAGCACAATCTTCTTCTGACCTTTCAACCAAAGACTACGCTGTCCTTATCTTTCCTTAAAGTTAAAACANTGAATCAGCGTCATTAATATGGTAGTTGAAATGGTGATGGTTTACTGAAATGGAGAAGTGTTTGTTGAATGAGCATAAATTAATCAAAGACTAAGACTATAATTACACAGTCACAAAATATCAATCTTAAATATCCAGTTCATTAGAAAAGATTTTGAGAGGTAACAGTAAGAGTTCAACACGGCAACTTTCAGCAATGTCTGTAAAAACAATTTGCCTCTTCCCTTTCACATACGAGTTTGATGTCTTGCACCAACTCAAGAAATTTTTTAGTAAAAAGCATTACTCTTATTCTGTACTGTTAGTCATTGCCTAAGTTATTCTAGTGATTAAGCAATATTTCCACATTTTATAAAGGGGCAACCTTGCCTCTGGCTTCTTCCATTGATCTCAGATCTATTGGGTATTGTGAAAAAGCACGTGTTCCTTGTGATATGTGACAGGGGCACTCGGAGTCTTAATATACCTTCTCTGCGTGTGAACTAGTAAGTTAAACTGCGTGTGAACTAGAAAGTTAATTCTGACATCTAGTGTTCATCTTAAACTTCTTTCGTTACTCTTTTAATGACAAATATCGTGAAAGGAACTTTGGGTCAGCCTCTCTGGGTGGACGATGTTCTCTAAAGCATCCATTTAGGTGGTTCCCTCCCACCTCTGATGTGACAGAGATTCCAGCTCTGGTCCCTACTTCTCTTAGCTCCAAACATTTTATCATCTGTTGTCAAATCCGAACTATTCACAGCAACTCAACAATAATTTTCCTAAATGACTGTGAGACCTCATTGAATTTTTAATAAACAGTCACATTCTAATGAGGTCTTCATAAAACCGACTAAATATGTTTAGAAATCATTAGCTTAAATTACCGGTGCAAAAGTCTCCTTTGGGAGTCCTGCAGATTTGGTTATGAGACTTCTGGCAGATGGATTAGTTCAACACCACAACAGAGTTTTTGAATCTCCACACAAACTGTGTAAATGGGAATGCCTGAGAAGCAGGTGACTGAATAAAAAACGAAATGTCCCTCAGGTGGGTTCATTAAAGATGGAAAACAATCACAACACATTTCAGTGCCATTTCAATGCCAGGTGTGCAGCCTTCGGCAGGTGCCAGGGAAACCAACAAGGGGCCCTTCCCAGAATACGC
>NW_007727104.1:100027-107349 GCF_000696425.1 Galeopterus variegatus
GTGAAAGTAAAGCACTGTGAGAGCGGTCGGTCTCGGATACCTCTTTCTCTCCATCACATGCAGGTAGTCAACAGGTATTTGTGAAATGAATGAAGGATTCAGAACTGAGCATACATATCAGGGGAAGCAACACAGTACATGAAAACAGAAAACACAGTTAGTGTGGCTACCATCTGCTACTTGACCCTACGTTGAAAGTATCTCATGCACTCACTTTGTTCGTTTGGCATTTACCGACCGCCAGATACCGTGCTAGGATGGAGAGGCCAAGGAGTAAGATTGTTTCTTCCCTTAAAAGAACTTGCTTTCTTGTGGTGTTGACCTTTTTTTTTTTTTTAAAAATAGTCATTGTTGCTTTCATTGCAAAAGAAAGTAGATTTGGTGCGGGGTGGGAAAGATAATTATATAGACACTGCAGGTCTTAGATTTGTTGGTGGAAATGTAAAGATTATACTAACACCTACATTTATTGAGTCCTCAGAATGAGCAGAAATTTCTCTGACCATCTGAAATGTAGAAACTCATTTAATCTTTTAAGAATCCCATGAAGCAGGTTGTTATGGACTGAATATTTATGTACCTGCCAAATTCATGTGTTGAAGCCTTAAGCCCAAGAACATCTGAATCTGGAGATGAGGCCTCTAAGGAAGTAAGATCAAATGAGGTCATAAGGATGGGGCCCTTATCCAACTGGATTAGTGTCCTTATAAGAAGAGATGTCAGAGAGCTCATTCCCTCTTGTCCACATGTGGTCACAGAGAGAAGATGGCTGTGTGAAAGGCAGGAAGACAGCCCTCACCAGAAATTGAATCATGCTGGACCTTGGTCTGGACTGTCCAGCCTCTGGCACTGTAAGAAAATAAATGTCTGTTGTGTAAGCCTCCCAGCCTGTGGTATTTTGTTGTGGCATTCTGAGCTGGCAGATACACAGGTACCATCACAACCCACCTCCCACAGAAAGGTCAGTGGTAGGAGAGGCTCAGCAACCTCTTCTCGGCGGGTCACGTGGTGAGCACCTGCCGCGCTGGTCCTGAGCCAGCTCACCTGTGCTCCTGCACTGGCTCCCGGCAGAAAGGTAATTCAAGAAAGAAAAGGTTTTCATACTTTCAGTACATGAAAGATCCTGTTGGAAGTTCTTATGCTTTACAACCCATAGCATCTCCACCCTTGTCTTGTTACTGCACTTATCATATCCTTTATCATACAGAAAACCTTACCTTTTAATAAAGTCAAATTTTCCCATCCTTTTCTCAACATGTTGGGCTTTTGGTGTCTTTGAAACGTTCTTAACAAAGCAAAGGTCTTAAATATTTTCTCCTGTATTTTATTCTAAAAGTTTTAAAGCTTCATTTGTCATATTTAGGTCTTTAGCTGGTATTCATTTTTGGGTGTTTTATGAAGGAGGGACTTTTGCTGTGGCCTACGTGGATACCTGATGTCCCAGCTTGCTTCCGAGAAGCCCATGCTTTGCCCACCAAGTACACATCTTTCCACTGATGCCTAAATTCAACATCTGGGCTCTCTGTTTTGACCTGTTGGCCTGTTTATCTCTTCTTATTACTCTGTGGCACTTATAATTTTCCCTTGTCCTGCAGTCCTTGTCTGGTGTTGATATCGAGGTTATACTAGCTTCTTAAAATAAAATGGGAGAGTAGTCTTTTTCTATTCTCTTAGAATAATTTTAATATGATTTATAAAATTTATATCTTTATATTTGTATATGTATTACATGTATTTATAAAATGTATAAGATTTGAATTATCCATTCCTTTAATATTTAGTTCCTATAAATACATTTGGATCTGGTGCTTTTCCATAGGTCATTAAATAATTATTGTCTAGTTAGAAGAATTTCTGTTTCTTTGAGTCCGTTTTGGAAAAATGACATTTTTTTCTAGGAAATTACGTAATGTATTGAATGTATTGTTATTCATAGTATTCTATTGTGATATAAAACTCTATCCTATTCTTAATATTGGTTAGATATGGTTTTCTTCCTTTTTTTTTTTTTGATCTATTGCCTGAGCTTTGCCTATTTCATTAGCTTTTTCACCAAACCAGCTTTTTACTTTGTTGATCTTTTATTATCGTTTCTTTGCTTTTTACTTAATAAATTTATGCTCTTTTGTTTATTACTTTTTGTCTTATTTCTTTGGTTTTACTCTGTTCATCTATCTTCCTGAATTAGATGCTTAGTCTTTCTTCTTTTCTAATAACATTTAAGAACATATATTTCCTTTTAGGTGCATTTTATTTGCATCCTATATGTTTTAACATATGATATTTTATGACTCACAGCTTTCAGTGTTTTTTCTGGTTTATATTAGATGTTTTACTTTGACCCGTGAATTAGCGGGAGTGTTTTTTCACCCTGATCCAGGTGAGCACGGCATAGCTTCCTCGTCATTTCCCTGGGCTGCTTGATGGTCATCTTCCCTCTCTCCCTTCCCTTCCCCTCTCCCAGTTGCCCTTTCTCTGAATGTTTACTCTTTGTGGGTTTTGGTTTTATGTGAGTCTCAGTTCAAATTCTTAGCATTGCGCAGGTCTGAGACATTATTTCCTGCCCTCCATGGGCTTTAAAACCCAATATCCAACATCACGAAGGTGGAAGCTACCTGCCCTCTCACCAGGACGGATACAGGCCGCTCTGCCCCGCCTCCTCCTAAGGGTGGCTGAAAGGTCCTCCCCTCTCTCTCACATCTCTAGTCCTCACTTTATTTCTGGTCTCTAGTAGTTTACTTTCTTGAGGGCTAAACTAAACATTTTTAATATATATATTTATATATACATGTGATATATATAAACATATTAAAATACATATTTATATTTTATCTAGAATTTCTAGATGTTTGTAGGAGGGTTTTCAGGTTATTTAGTCTGCCACTTTTGCTACAATTATAATAAATATCTCCCACTTACTGAATATTCTCATTACAAGAGAATTGTAATCTCTCTCTTCTTCCCGGGTTGTGCCTCCTGATACCTTATGAGAATCTTAAGCGACAACTCCTTTATGGTTTCTGCCTCAGTATTTCAATTCTAGGCTAACCTCGAGGCTCTCTTTGCTGAGGGTAAATCTTACAAAGCCAACTTCTCTAAGACATAATGGGTTCTTCTCTGGAGTTGAGCATAACCTTGGTATTGAATCTGCTATAAATAAGGCTATTGCACCTTGTGTATTTTCTCATTTTTAAATTTCACTTTGGAAATAATCCTATAGCATATGACTACCAAGATTATAACTAGTTAATAGTTCCTTGGTTAAATAAAAAAAAGTGCTCATAAACACTTACTACAGAGAATGTAATATAAGACCTTTGGGGCAGATTATGATGTCCATTTTACAGATTAGGAAACTGAGGCACAGGAAATTCAAATATAAGCAAGAGAAGATTCTGGAATTCTAATCTAAAGATTGAAGATTGAATCCAGTGCTGCACACTGTGTTTAGAGCCCATTTCCCTGAATTAGGAAAAGTAGTTATGTCTAATGCAGCATCTGTTGAGTTTTGACACCCAACAACAAGCATTCATGTATTTTTGTGTGCTCAATATAGCCAGATAACAACTGCTTTTAAATCTTAAGTGCCTTTCCTGTCTGTTGCTATTGCAACAAATGAAAGCAATTCAGGCTATGTTTACTGATAACTTATAAGCAAGAGCAGCAAGCAGCAGGAGGAGCTGCACTAGTTGATGTCTTCTGGAGCACACATTCGACGTGAGAAGCTTGGCTTGTGCCCTACTCTCTACTACGAACTCAGCACGGAACAAAAATGGCCATTTGCATTGGACGGCCGACTTACCCTTCCCACTTCCACCAGGTTGGTCACCATTATTATGCTTGCAGTGTTTTCATGCCACACCATCCTCCAGAAGTCATAGATGGTCTCTTGCATCGGCCCTGCAGCAAAACAGAAAAGAGTCGTTTTTTTTTCTTTGGAAGTTTCAACTGGAAAATTTCTGGGGTTTGCAAATAAATCTATTAAGACCCACATGCAGTTCCCTCACTTTTATAGATGGACATAGCTCTCTAGTGTCGATGCAGAAAGGTACCCTTTCTAAAACTGCGCCTATAGAAATAGCAAATCTCTCAATCATGGTTGAATTTTCTTGTGTCATCAAATATATCTGCATCTGAGCTCTTTTTACCTCTCTTAAACTACCACTGTGAGAGAAAGTTATTTCTCCATCATTCAGCTATTTATCTCCATAATACTCAAGAGTGAAATTTTAAAAAATGGATCACATTGCTCTTTCTGCTAACAATTGGCAGATATCCCAGGGAAGTGGTATATAGAATGAAATGAGCCTCTATAGGAAAAATGGCCTTTTCTTGTTTCTAATATTTTCCTTATTCTGTGCTATCTGTCAAATTAATCCAGTTTTTTTCCACCTGACTTTCTCAAGTGAGAGAGAAGAGTTTTAAGCAGTTGCACTTCCTCTCGCTGAATGTAAAGATTCCTGGCAGAACACGAACAGGCATCTCCCCCTTAGCTCTTGGGATCTGAGTATAAAAAAGCTCTTTCCTATGGCTTGAGTGGAAAAAAAGGGGAAATATGTATTACAAAATGCGAGTGCTACAGATACCATCAGGTATAGAAAGTTAGAATTTAAAATTTCTTTTAATCCAGGTTAAAAAAAGAAAAATCCAAACTCTACTTGTTGCCCATGCATACTTGAGGCTAAATATGTTAACAGTATAAACCTTTATAAGACAAGTTGAAATTCAAGCAAATGAGGAAAATACAACTTCAAGGGCTTGGAGAGTCATATGATACACATGGAATCATACAAATGTTCAGCCACATGCAGGACCAGAACCCAACTGTACTGTTGTATCTTGACATTACAGATGACTGGATTTGGAGCTCAAATACTTGAATTTGAGATGGGATGCCGCCTTTTAATTGGCTGTGTGGCTTGGGGCAAGTTACTTAGCCACTGTGAACTTCAGCGTCTTCTTTACCTATATGCTGATCACAGTCGCACCTTTCAAGGTTATGTTGAGGATTCTTAGAATTAATGTACACTCAGGCATTTTATGAACAGCAAATCAACAGAAGGAAAACAAGGTGCATTTAGAGGTATTTATAAGTGGTCATCCCTGGCTGAGGCCTGGACACGAGGCCCTTCACTGCCCATTCCTCTTGACCGATCACAGCTGCTTCTTGTGTAACTCTCCTCCCTTCTCCCTGTCGAGAGCTTCCTCCCCTCCCTCCACCACACAAACATTTTTTTCTTTTTTAATTGACAAATAATAATTGTACATATTAATGGGGTATAGTGTGATATTTCGATTCATGTATACAATGTGTAATGATCAAATCAGGGTAATTAGCATACTCATCATCTTGAACGTATCATTTCTTTGGGAACCTTTATTTATTTATTTTTTAAAATTTGTATTGAATCATAATTGATCATACATATTTTTGGGGTTCACTGTTGAGATATGCTGATTAAATCAATGTTATTAACATATATATTGTTACAAACATATATATTGTACTTATTCTTTGTGTCCAGTCTTTGGACAATCTCTCCCCATCACCCTCTCCCTCCCCCTCCCCCCTCTAGTTACCCTAGATTTCTTCTCTCCTTCTGAAAGAGTAATGGTTACTCTGTGGATTTGTTGCCTAGATGATCTGTCCAATGCTGAGAGGTATGATCAGGTCCCCCAATATTATCATAGAGCAGATGCTTCTTCAGTCACTCTGAAATGGGCTTTGTGGAGAGAGACATCCTCTTCTTTTCTTTATCTGTGCTGGTGACTCTCCTTGTGTCAATGCACTCCAGTGGTTGGTGGACCA
Source organism: Galeopterus variegatus (assembly GCF_000696425.1). Lineage (NCBI taxonomy): Eukaryota > Metazoa > Chordata > Mammalia > Dermoptera > Cynocephalidae > Galeopterus > Galeopterus variegatus. The sequence goes on from NW_007727104.1 coordinate 105,837, forward strand.
TCTGCGTGGTGGTTGTGGCATCTAGCTGCTTTTGTGGCAGCCGTGGTTATGGTGGTGGCTGTGGTGGGCCACCCACATGGAGGTGATGTTTTTGGTGTGTTCCTTGGCACTGGTGGTGTGCCTGGTTGTGGGAGGAGGGTCTAGTCCCTGGATCCATGCCTCAGGTCCCCAGGCAGACCTCGAGGCGCTGGCAGTGTGCCTGGGCTGGAATGAGTTTTTCATCCTTTGTTTACTTTTTTTTTTTTAAAGATGACCAGTAAGGGGATCTTAACCCTTGACTTGGTGTTGTCAGTACCATGCTCTCCCAAGTGAGCTAACTGGCCATCCCTATATAGCGATCCAAACCTGTGGCCTTGGTGTTAATAGCACCATACTCTCCCAAGTGAGCCACAGACTGGCACTATCCTTTGCTTACTTCTAAAATGGTGGAACTTCCTGTGAGGACCAGTACTTGAGCCCTGTGGTTGAGCTAAATTGTTGCTTTGCTGCTGCTTCCCTAGGGAAGGCTTTTTGTGCAGCTCAGGTGTTAATGGTTGACTTTATAGATACTTCCAGCTCTCCAGAGATCCAGTGTACCTGGGTTATGTAGAAACTCTGATCTGGGCCTGAATCTTTTCATCAAACTGCACTCCATGCAATTCTATATTCCTGACCAGTATCCTCTGAGTGGTCCTATACTGACTGGGGGCAGATCAGCTGTCCTTGCTGTGTCCCAGTGTTCTCCCGGTGGGCCCATCTCCCCCACTGCCTGTGCTGCAAACACTCCCCATAGGACAGGCCCTGTGCTGGTCCCTTGCGATGACTCACCAGCCTCTGAATGGCTCCTTTTTTTCAGTTGTTCTGGCTCCTCATTCCTGTGAGGGTCCATGGGAACCCTGTTAGTGGCCTTGCCGGCCTGGGGGCCACCAAGGTCCTCTTCTCCCCTGCCACCTCCAAGGAACTCCATCTGAAGGGCACAGCTGTGGCTTTTGCTGGCTCCTGCTCTGTGTGCTCAGCAGCTCCAGCCTTAAAGCAGCTGTAGCAGAAAATAGTCAGAGCAGTTTTTTCTTTCTCCCATCTATGTACTCTGTAGGTCTCTCCTCCTCTTCCCCTGAGCTCCGGTGGGCCCATCTCCCCCACTGCCCGTGCTGCAAACACTCCCCATAGGACAGGCCCTGTGCTGGTCCCTTGCGATGACTCACCAGCCTCTGAATGGCTCCTTTTTTGCAGTTGTTCTGGCTCCTCATTCCTGTGAGGGTCCATGGGAACCCTGTTAGTGGCTTTGCCGGCCTGGGGGCCACCAAGGTCCTCTTCTCCCCTGCCACCTCCAAGGAACTCCATCTGAAGGGCACAGCTGTGGCTTTTGCTGGCTCCTGCTCTGTGTGCTCAGCAGCTCCAGCCTTAAAGCAGCTGTAGCAGAAAATAGTCAGAGCAGTTTTTTCTTTCTCCCATCTATGTACTCTGTAGGTCTCTCCTCCTCTTCCCCTGAGCTCAAGCAGCCCTAGCTTGGCTGTTGTTGCTTTTTTATAGTTGT
>NW_007727104.1:108073-108778 GCF_000696425.1 Galeopterus variegatus
GTGGCCTTCACTAGGTACACAGGCCTGTGCCACCTACTCTGGAACTTCCAGCAATCATTCTGAGGACAACGGCTATAGTGGAGAGTCAGATGTTCCAGTATTGTGGACAGTGTGGGTCTGCAGGAGGAAAAGTCACCTCTCTTGTCAGTGTCCAGCAGCACTCTTCGCAGAGACATCAGAGGCAGGGGCCCTGTTCTGAGCTTCCAAAGTGCTCCTTACTTGCCCGTTCTGAGCAGTCAGTACCCTGTGACTACTCAGTTCCAGCTCCCCCTGGAGGGGAACGAGGCTCTCGTGGTTTATGGCAATTTCCTTAGTGCCTTATGGAATGCCTGGCACAGAGCTGGAGCTCGATGAATAAATGGATGAATGAGAAGTCTGCATGCATGTATGTAAGTTGTATTATTATGAAAATGGCATATTAAACATATACTAAGTACTAAATAGTATTAATAGGTAATGTTTGCATGATTCCCTTTCTTGACTTATTTCTAAGAATATTTGGGTTTACTCGTCTTCAGTTCATGGAAAGGGGGAATCTTTTGCAAATGTTTCTTCGGTGTGAGTGTGATTATCCCTGAGTCCTCAGAGAGCTGCCTGGGAGCACCGAAATCAAACTGCTCCTCCCAACCACTAAGCAGGTCGCTCCTTTAAGTTTCCTGGCCCCAAGGCTTTGCTTCTGAACTTTGCTCAGCCCATTCCCCAAGG
>NW_007727104.1:109751-114408 GCF_000696425.1 Galeopterus variegatus
TGTCTACAAGCTCTGTGAATCAAGGAATGCCATTTCTCTGATTTAGAAGGAACTTCACTCATAAAACGTCATATAGGAACATGGCCATACCACCTCAGCATTGGGGCTGAGTTTCACGTAAGGTGGTATGGATTTGTCAATGTTTACATAACCAGATCTGCATTCTCTTTAAAATAAGGGATGTTTATAAGCATTAGCAGCTCACTTGGCTGATAACATATATTTTAGTCTTTGTGATTTTTCTTACCAATTGACCTGGACTACAAAAGATTAGGAAAGAAAAATGAATTAGGTAAATGATTTATCTTTTCAGTGCTAAAATTAGGTACAGGTATTCAGAAGAACTAAAAGACTTTGGTGTTAAAATCTAAAAACAAAATCAAACACAAAGATCATTCTAAGTTGATCCCAGAAAGAAACAAGAAGTGCAGTCCAAGGGTCCCAGGGCGCCATCTCCTCGAGGCGAGACGCAGTTTTGCCTGCTCTTGCTGGTCCCTGCTCTGTTTCACTCACGCAGAACAGCAGTGCTGTCCTTCTGCCACATGCATGGCCCTCTCCCTGGCTTGGTCACTGCGGCAGTTCAACCATAAAATTGCTCAGGGGCGGGCATGAAAGGTTCTTGGCTCATGATTCAAGATATTTTACTGAATGTTCATATGTTCGTTCAAATCCTGGTTTTTCTAAAAAAGTTTTTTGGAGGGGGCAAAATGGAAAAAGGAAGGCACCCAAATTTAAGGTTTTTAATACAAAATGTGTCAATCCTGTTTTCCCTTTCTTTCCACATATTTCAAATTATTTCCCAAGATCTGAATAAATTATTACTCAGAGATACATGTCTCCTGACAAAATAAGAAAGTGTACTGGAGGCCAGGGGAGGGGCAGACTTTATTGTCACAGAGAGCTACCCCATTTGATTTCAGCAGCCCCTGATGGGGTCTGCATGCCGGTGACGGTCATGAGCCACGTCATCAGTCTGCAGATGTGTGCCTGGCACGCAGGCAGTCACTCTCATGACCCATGCCTCCAGGACTGAGATGCAGGCAGGAAGGAACACTTCTGACTCCCAGGGTCTCCAAGCATTGTTCAGAGTGGACAAACAGCTAAATTACAAAGAAAAGGAATCCACGGCAGTAGGCAAAGGAATCTAAAAGACCCCCCTCTCTCGAGGTTTAAACAGGTGCGATCGACAGCCCCCACATTTGATTTCTAGTCTCTGGCCAGGTCGGAGCCACTGTAATTGCTGTGAAGATGCATTTACAGGTGTTTGCACAATAGGCAAGAAGGTGATCTTGGCAGTCACCCCCCTGTGAGACTACAGTGTCTGAAAAGCAAGGTCTAGAAATGTCAGTAACATCAGGCACTAGCACATTCCATTTCCTTCCCAATAGCTGGCACAGGCAGACGTGTGCTGAGAAGGAAGTGTGCAGAGGGACATTCCTGCCACCACCAGGCCCCAAAGGAACAACAACAAAAGGGCAGAAAGAACGAGAGTGCAATAAAAAAATGAAAAGCCACGAAGAGCCTGAGTGAAAGACATTGAAGGATGTGCTCCACTGTTTAAGGCGAGTCCTCTGGTACAGGGGAAGTGAGAGATATTAAAATTTATAATTTCGAGCCTTGAGAGATGACTGGCACCCTTTCTGTTCACATTCAAATTTCTAGGCAGTATGTTTGTTGACAAGAGCTGCTGAGAAGTCTAGGTCCTTTAGGCTCAAGTGGCGTATTAGAGTTTTTTGAAGTGAAGAGAGAAAGCCCAAGCACAAACCAGTATTCCATGATAAACCGAACAATGCCGGCATCGCTGGAGCACTTTCTACTTCGCAGGCCTCGTACGAAGTGTTCTACATGTGCCAGCTCATTACACATTAAAAAACCACCAGCCTATGAAATAGGGGCCTACTATTCTCCCCCATTTTACTAAAATGAGACTGAGGCACAGAGAAGCAAGTTGTGCGAGGCCACACAGTCAGTGAGCCATGGAGCCGGCCGATGGGGTCTGACTCCATGGTATCCCACGGCCTCCATTCGGATGTCAAAAGCCACTCAGAAGGTTCTGCTGGACAGCTGTGTACCGTACAGTCATCACAACCCCAGCAACAACAAAATGGAAGAAAACCTATGCCAACCACCCCAAAACAACCTGTTTAACTGTGTTTTTATTCAGATCACTTTCATCCTTTATCTCCTACAATGGCCTCTCACTGGTACAGAACAGAATCCAACTTCATGGGCACAGCCAGCCCCCAAGCTTCTCTGCCTCGCCCAAAAGAAGTATCTCCAGTGCACAGCCCATCCTGCTTGACTCCCCACCACTTCTCTCTCTCCCCTCTGAGCCCCAGCCACCGGGATCACGCACTTGAACTACCAGCCTAAAATACCTCCCGGAGAAACCCACCCGGGGGTCTCCCAGCAGTCTGTAGTCTACCCTTCAGCCACAGCTCACCTCTGAAAAATGTACACCTGATCATAACATTTTCCTGCTTAAACTCCTCCAAAGGGTTTCCATTACTCAGAGTAAAACCCAGATTCTTTAATAAGGCAAACATGGCCTTGCACAGCCTGTCCCTGGACTGCATCTCGGCTTTTACTTTGGCAGGCACCTGCCCCTCCCTGACCACCTGTCTCCCCCAGACCCTATGGATCCTCCCCTGAAGGCCCCCACCCCCCTGCTGGTGCGTCGTTGAAGCCCACAGGTCCTGCTGGCCTCAGCTCAGCAGTCTGAGAGTCACTTCCTCAGGCCTCTTTCCTAAGACCCAAGTGGAGGCTCTGGTTTCTTCATGCTGTTTAACACCAGCTGTGATGCCAGTGTGTTCCTGATGCACAGTTTCCTCAGTGGTCCGTGAACCTTGCTCGCTTCACTCATTTATATCCCTTCCTGGCCCTGGACGGAATGAGCTGCAAGCCCTGGGTGCTACAGGTAAGCACTCAGCCCGGTGTTAAATGTGGGGCATTCTGCCCGCGGGATTCTGGGAGGCATAAGTGGGATGCAAAGGTGAATAATATAAATACAGTCCCTACTTCCCAGAAGCTCGTACTTTTGTAAGGTGGGAATAAGGCTAGAAAGATTCTACCTTCATAGCAAGTGCAGTGAGTGTCCTAATCTCCTAAGACACTTAAACATCAAACTGAGACATGCATAACCCTGGAGACACGTGAAGATTTTCCAAGGGGTACAGAATAGTCTTTAAAGTACTAATTTCCAGATACTGAACATCTATATGGACTCTGCCAAACTCACTTCCCTGAGTAGGAGCTCCGCACACATTAGTCTTTCTTGCATGTGACAAAACCCTGACCCATCTCAGATGTGACCGTGGGGCGCAGCCCAGGTATAAAAACTTACACAGATGAAACCAAGGGAGGGGCTGGAATGCTGACTCCAAAAACTCACAGGGCTTCCTGCCTTCCCCATCTGAAACACTTCTGTTAAGTATAAAACCTGGTATTTTGGTTCACGCTGGGTTGCTCCCAATTCAGAACTCCGGAAGCAGTAGAGGTTGGTGATGCTTATTCTGTTAGAAGGACCTAGAATGTTTTACAGGAGCATCAACTTTTTTTGGATGAAACCCATGGATGAAAATTTCATGTTTTCGTTCAGGTTTAATATGCTTTAATTTGCTAGGTAGTTAAAATATATTTACCATAGTTCATAAAATATTCTAATTATATCAATCCTCATTTTATCATAGAAAATATTTAACATCGTCCATCTCCTATTAACAAATAAACTTACATAAACACATGGTGAAAGTTTTAGATATCAACTTAAAATGTCCCGAAGGGGACATCATTTCTTCAAACTTCTTTTAGGGACCCACAAACAGAAACGTTTGAAGACCAGTGTCAGGAAGGGATGTGCAAGTGTAGCTGCGGGAGTTAAAGTCAGGAGCAGTGACACCTGACTGGCCACGCAGGGTCAGAGGAGTGCTACAGACCTGCACCTGCAATGGGCCTCAGACAGGGACACGACTTTGACAGGAAGGAACGTGGGTGGAGAGAGAGGGGTGGGGAGCGACTCATTGCCACCGAGAAGGAGCAGACACGCATGGGGCCATCTTGTGAGAAAACGTGGCAGTTTTATAAAAGCTGCAGGTTTGATTTTATGAGCAGCGGAAGAGAGAGACAGATATTAATAAACAACCCAACGAGGAAGAGAGCAGCTCAAGTTCTAGATTCAAAGCCTGGGCAAGTCTGAGGAAGAAAGTGGAGAAGATGTGTCTGGTCGTCTGAGCAGACCCTAGGGGAGGCGCCTGAACTGCAGAGGAGGTTTTAGCAGGTGGGGGCTCAGCCTCAGGTGCGACCAGGTGCCAGCAGCCAAGGAAGAAGGGAGAGGAAACAGGAGGAACGGGGCACTGTGGCTGCGGGGAATAGAAAGCTCAGCAGAGCTAACGGAAGGCCAAGTCCAAAGGATGCCGCTGAGCTTCCGGAGTGTTTCAGACAGATGTCAGCATCCAGAGTGGCAGGATCTACCCTTTCTATTGGACTCCCAGGAAACCGGAATATGCTGAGCTCCCAGGAAACTGGAATATGCTGAACATGAACGGTTAAAAACAGTAAATAAAGAGATCATGCTCCGTGCTGGTTAATGAGAGGGAATTTTTTTTTTTTTTGTCCTTTTTGAGACCAGCCGCACCGCACTCAGCCAGTGAGTGCTGTG
>NW_007727104.1:115737-116988 GCF_000696425.1 Galeopterus variegatus
CAGCCCAGGCCGCTCAAGCTACTCTGTTCTGACTTGAGAATGTACTGAACAGCCCGAGACTGGGGCTCTGTTTGTGCACATCAGTCCTCAAACTGTGTGACTGGTGCTGGTGTGGTTCTGCCAGCTGAAGGAGGGAGTGTGTGGTGGGTACAGAATGAATGGCGGAAGCACAGAGGGACGGGGAGGGACTGAAGGCAAGGCAGTTGCAGACAAGCACTGGCCCAGGTGCAGCTTTGCAAAGTTCTTCGGCGTCCAGCTCACTCCATCAGAACTGAAGATGCTGGAGGTGCAGCATGGACGTGGAAAAAGATGAGCTGGATTTATGAGCTGATTCCAAAGCTCCTGCTACATAATAAAAAGCGGCCCTCAATTTTTGATCCATTATTGCTACTGTCGCTGCAGGCGATAATAAATAATAAGTATTATGAAGTCAGTTATTCAACATTCAGAGAATTAGATGTCCCTTCAGTGGTTTCTGAGTAAGCTTTTATTACAAAACTTTACGTGATTTTTCAATATACTTCCAGAACACTTAACGTCTATAATTTCACATTTAGTGTCTTTTCATTTCTGCAATAGTGAAATGTGAAAGGTAAAACGCGCCACTGTGCTTTACAGACTGGATCTGCCTCGNCTGTGAGCGCACCGGTCATCCCTATATAGGATCCGAACCCGTGGCGGGAGCACTGCTGCGCGCTCCCAGAGCCGCATTCTCCCGAGTGCGCCACAGGCTCGGCCCGAGAGGGAAAATTTAAAAACAGTTTACAATATATGAAAGCTTAGGATGGCTCCTTGGGCATCTAATGGTTGGTGGAGACCAGCGGCAGTAATCCAGGAACGATAAGTCTGGAATCCGACAGACAGCAGCAATGTGGCTCCAGGTGATGATTCAATATGAGCAGCACTTGGAGCCTGGGGGTAGGAAGGTCAGAGCAGTCCGGGGGCAGAGTGACAGACCCCAAGCTGGCCTTGTTCAGCTGGCACATCCAGGATGGGACCCAAGGCTCCCCAGTGCAGAGACCAGGCTCAGCTGGGCTTCCAGGTTTAGGCCAGGGTGGCTTGGGCGCCTGTGGGGTGACTGACAGGCTTACACCTGAATCAGACTGCAGAAGAACTAGGGCTGCCCTTGGAGGACAGTTTTGAAACCAAGGGGGACTCTTGCTGTCTCTAGTGCTTTGTTGGCAAAGAAGCTAAGGGTTCTAGGCTGGAACGAGGGCTGGAAAGTAAGTAGGGACAGGACAAGGATGGTGG
>NW_007727104.1:118347-119681 GCF_000696425.1 Galeopterus variegatus
GTTTCGGCTGCCGAAAAAGAAAAGTAGATTTGAGAGGACTGTTGCACGGGATGTGATTTGCTCATTTTCCTGAGCTACGAATATCCCAAGAAAATCACCTTTTATAAAACCAAAAAATATCAACTAATGAATTGGAAGCAAACATGCTGAGAATTATTCTATAATGGGGGAAAACTCGGGAATATTTTATTTAACCTGAATTCAAAAACATAACTGGCAGCTTGTTAAAAGAGCATTTTTCTAAGGATAGCTCTCACGTGAAGCACTCTTTATGTCTAGAATTACAGGGATAGAAATGTTCACCAGTCCATTGGAATTTTAATTTAGTGACAGTTCTACTTCTTTTGGAAGAGAAAACAGGCAGTGGAGCTATAATTGAACACATCTTTTTAGAAGTAGTGTCGAAAGCAACGACTTAAATAATGATGTTAAATAATGTTTTCAGTTAATAAATTTCAGTGGTTCCCACACAATGGCAGATCCCTTCTTCTTATGCTGGGTGGGTTTTATTACTACGAGTCTTTCCCCTCCTCCTGGACTGCTCTGGTTTGCCCTATTCTAGACTGACTTGTACTCATTCACTTTCTGCTGGATCCATGAATAACCTTTCCCTAGAACACACGACCTGCATGCTGATGTTTAGATTTCACGCATCCTATTCCCCAAAATTCTCCTTTCAGACTGAAATAAGAAAGGGTGCCAACATTCACTCTACAATACTCGTGGCTTTCTCTACATAATTAGTTTTATGGAATGTTTGTTTCTAGGTGCATTACCAGAACGTATGAAATCCTGATTGGACACCAAAGGGTTATATTTAATTAACAGAAAATTGGTATAAACATAACATTAATGAACAGGCTACACATAAACACTGAAGTAGCCTGGAGACCTCTGTCTGAAATATCAGTTATGATCTTTTAACCATTATCTCTTCTTTGGCTAATAATCTGACTTTCATTTTATTCGTTTATTCAATTAAAAGTAATTATATTTAAAACCACAAAAGGACAAAGAATTACATAGTAGATATAATTTAACATGTCTTAAAAAAGGTCAATTTAATCGGTAGCCTTTTTTTCCTTAAAGAATTCAAGGAACTTAGTAAGTTTTAACTCTAATATTTACCTTCCCATTTTTCAAATTATTATTGTTTAGTGTCTTGGTTCCAATAGGAGATTTTCCCACCTTGATTAGTCATTATTGCAGTTCCTTTCTTTTCTGTTGTAAGTTTTTATATACTTTCATGGTTTTTATTTTGGTTTTCCTGAATTAATCTTTTTTTTTTTTTGTGACCGGTAAGGGGATCGCAACCCTTGGCTTGGTGTCGCCCG
>NW_007727104.1:120254-128443 GCF_000696425.1 Galeopterus variegatus
ACCCTTGGCTTGGTGTCGCCCGCACCGCGCTCAGCCAGTGAGCGCACCGGCCATCCCCATACAGGATCCGAACCCGCGGCGGGAGTACTGCTGTGCTCCCAGCGCTGCACTCTCCCAAGTGCGCCACGGGGTCAGCCCTCCTGAATTAACCGCGGCGGGAGTGCTGCTGTGCTCCCAGCGCTGCACTCTCCCAAGTGCGCCACGGGGTCAGCCCTCCTGAATTAATCTTTACCAGGATAAAGACTCTGTCTTTCTACACTATTATTAATTATGTCTCAAGTCACAGCAAAAACAGATAAAGAAGTAATTTTTAACAAAAGTAAATTGAAAACAAAATGACTCAAGTGTTCTGAGCACTATCTTCTTTTCTCCTACCCAGAATTCCAGGATCTTTAAACAAAAAAAATGAATGAAAACAGATGCTTTGAGACCAAAGTTTGTCATACTTTTTAAGAAGTTTTCTTTTTCTTAAAAGCTACATGTGTTTAAGTTAACTTGAATGAAACATTTCAAAATAACAATCTATAAGATCACTCTTAAGGTCTTAAAATAAGTTATTTCTGATAGCACACACATATATGAGTACACTCAATCATTAAGTCGATATATGTACTAATAAAATCCCAAATAAATATTAAAAAATAACTTTGGTTGCTCTCAACCATGTGACCACGTGTTTTGTTAAATAAAAAAAAAAAGAAAGAAAAAAAATTCTTATCTATAAAAATGCTGATATACAAACTCAAAACTAAAAGCTTCTTCATAATGATACAAATGTTCTAAATATTAAGAAAGCTTAAAATATTTTCTATTTGTAAAACAGAGGCAGAAGATGGGTTTGATTGTGTTGCTAGGAAATTTGTTGTAGAAACTTGCTAGTAAATTATAGGTGAAAAATCTTAATATCCATTCTGCTTTCACCTGTGTGAGTAGTGGGACTCTGGGTATGGGTCAGGGTGGAAAGTCACCCACAAGTACCTGAAGCCATGGGCACGATTACTCACTAGTGTAACGTCTATGTTTCACTGTTTGCAGGTAAACATTTAACGGGGTTATTCCTTATTTTTTTAAGGATGTAACCACAATACTGTTAAATCACTTTAATAAGAACAGCAGTTCATTAAAATCATCTAAAACCCATCTGCTATGGACTCTGTTGTCCTTTTCCTAAGCTGTCATATAGTCCTTGGCTGTACACACATTTCACTGTGTGGAGCGTGATCTCAGAAGTGGCCTGGAGCAAGCCCTTCAGCTCAGCCCCACTGTCTCCTGCCTTGATGGTGCAGAACGTAAGTGGTCACTTTTAGGTATCTGGTCAACCTCTAGCCAAGCAGAAGACAGTGCCTGCTTAGCCAGCCACACGCAGCACTCTCAGGCTGCAGAAGCAGACCTGGAGCTCACACCTTTCACTTTGTCCCCTCTTTCTTCCGCCTCTGCTCCTCTGTTATTATTCTCTCTCCCAGAAGATCACATCTCAGCTTTATTTTGTTGTCCAGTGCCTTCCTAGTATTCCAAAGCTCCTCTATAAAACATCCCTGTGTAATTCTTATCTCAGAAATTGCTTTACATGAAGCCTGTTGGGAAGAAACTTGTCTAGTCTTTGGAGTTAAGCTGTTTTCACTTACGTGTAGTCCCTCTTAAAGTATGCATCAGGAGAGCCTTTAGAGCACCAAGGCATGAAGCTGGTGTCCTTTGCTGCTATCAGAGCTGCTCAATTTCTGCAAGACTTCAAAAACTGAAGGAAAATGTGCTTTCCCCAGTTTATGATATAGCTTATTGTCTTTCCAACCTATGCTTGTCTTCTGTTTAAAAGTTAACAATGATGATAATCTTTGTACTTTGTGTGGGGGGGTACAGGATGTTGTTGAAAACGTAAGTGGTTCCCTTTGATACATCCTTCTGGAAGGAAGCATTAACAGATGTGGAAGATAACAGCCTGTATGAAACCACATTAGTACCCACAATACTTTGGGGTTAAAGCCTGAACTGCCTCTATGCTACTGAGAGATGTGTCTTTGGAATCCACAGGATCATAATGATCATGAGAACTGCAGCTAATATTTATTGAGGCTGCTTGCAGAGCTGGTATCTGAGCCTAGACAGTCTAACTCTAGGGTCTATAATTAGCCATCCTGCTCCATCTTCTCTTGGGCAGGGAGAGTCTTGGCCTAGTTACGACATAAAACATGTTTATATATGGAAGGAATTTTAGGGCCAAGTTTCAAAGATATGATTGTGACCGTCTTGCATAAGCAAAAGAATATTTATGAGTAAAACCAACAATGAGTTGGATCTTAGCACGACTTGCACTTGGAACTGAAATGTTCCAAAGCATTTCTAGAAAGCCCATCTATCTGGATTTTGTTCTTTTTGTACTATACACAGCCCTCTTCTACTATCCTGCCTCTCTAGCAGTTATGTGCACATTTTCAGCTTGTGCGGTACCACTGTGAATGGAAATGTGAAGGTTTCTATTTATTCTTGACATGGAAAGCAGGTTAGAAAGCCCATCTATCTGGATTTTGTTCTTTTTGTACTATACACAGCCCTCTTCTACTATCCTGCCTCTCTAGCAGTTACGTGCACATTTTCAGCTTGCTGCGGTACCACTGTGAATGGAAATGTGAAGGTTTCTATTTATTCTTGACATGGAAAGCAGGTTGATAAAGGCAGACAGATCAGATTTGGGTGATGGGGGTAAAGATTACGCCTCCAAATAGGAAACACAGGAAAGAATACAAGGGCTGGCAGGTAGTGTGGGGCAACAATCTGCTCTACAATACAGAGACAGAAACACCACTTCTGGAGGGAACTTTGGTCCCTGATCCCTGGGTCACGTAGTATGTGGCAATGTGCATGGAGAGCTGGGAAGGGGCGCAGGAGAGAGTGTTTGCAGCCTCAGAAGGGAGGAACATGACAGATGTCCACAACACAAGAGCATCCTGCTGGCTGAGACACAGAGCATTCATCAGCGTCTGTCTCCAAAGAGAACTTTCGGAAACTGAGCATGGGTACTTATGCATGCTGTAAAGACAGGAACAGAGAGAAGGCAATCAAGGGGGAAAAAAAGAATGGCAGACTTCAGAATGGACGGGCTTGGCGACCCAGCGGATCTGGCTGCCTTCTGCCAAGGACAAGTAAAGTGAAGGGAACAAAGTACATTCATATGCTTCAGGGGCTACTGCCAGAAAAATAGAAGCTTTCATTAGTCTCTGTCTTCTTTAATGAAGCTTTTCTTAGTACACAAGTGGGATCCTCTTTTATTTAAGAAAAAAGAATAAATTTAATAAATGAAGAAAACAGACATAAACTGACTCCCTAGACATGGCTCTGTGCAGGCAATTTCAAATTTTCAATGGTAGTGCAGGGTGTCAGACCCAGAAATTTCTAACAGCATCCTTTTGAGCAAGAGAGCAAGAAACAGAAGTCACTTGTAATGGCCAGAAACTTCCTAAAGTGTTTGCTGCTGTGATGAACTTGTCTAAAACTGTGTCCATGGGCGAGAAGGAGCCTGGTGCCCAGAGTTAGGAAAAGTGGTCCTGGCTGTGCATCGGATCTCATATTTTCATCTGCTAAATGGGGTAGGGGTCGGGAGGAGAAACAGCCTAAAGAAGTTCCTGAATCTGGTGTTGCATCAGTCACAAGCTAGCAACAGTTGGTTGTCGTTTGCATGGGTATCTCCCTCCACACTGTGTAATTCTGGGGTTGCCACTGTATTCCTGATCCTGTGCTGAGCCTGGCACTTGGAGGTGCACAGAAACATTTGTTCACTTTTGGATGAACCAGGCCTGAAAAGAATGGCTTTGCTCTTCAAGGGTCCACGGTGCTGGAGGCCCAGGAAAGTACATGGACATTTAGTTACAGCTCTATCCTTTCCAAAGGCTGAACCTGGAAGATGTGACCTCATATATTTTCCTTTTGAACAAAAGTCCCCTTGAGAGAACAGGTCTGTCTTAACATACAGGTTGAGCATCCCTAATCCAAACATCCGAAATTCAAAATGCTCCCAAATTGGAAACTTTTTGAAAGCAGACATGATGCGCAAAGGAAAAGCTCAGTGGAGCACTTCAGATTTTGTAGTTTTGGATTAGGGATACTCAACCAGTATGGACTCTGCAAATATTCCAAAATCTGAAAAAATCCAAAATCTGAAACCCTTCTGGTCCCAAGCATTTTGGATAAGGAACACTCACCCTGTAGTAGATTTCTTCTTAGTTGAACCTTGCATACAGTCTAATTAAAATGTGAATGTCAGTCCATACGGTTTGCCAACACTTTTGCATACATGACTCATTTGAACTTACTTGAATGAAGGTCACTTAAATCAATTTCTGCTTTAAGTTTCAACTGTTTCAACTACAAAACGAGAAGGTGGACTGGGAGATTTTTTAAAGTGTCTACTAGCTTGAAAAGATTTTGTAATTTTCTATTTCAAATGAGGAATACCTCTAAATTCTTCTTAAAGATTTAGAAAGCATTTGTTTTAAGACAACCTAAATCTGGGTGCCTGCTTTGCAACAGGACATCATTTTTCTTCAAATTACTCTGTATTAACTTAGGTTCTATTATTTGAGGAATACATGTCCACTTATGGTATACATAACAATATAGGTGGATATAACCTAACATGATCTAATTTTGGCTTCATATTTTAATTTGCAAATTGTCTTTAAATGTTCTCACTGCTAATGAGCAAGTTTATTAAGAGCACAGGGATGAGAGATGTCTATAAAACTGACCATTTGGCTAACTGGTCAGTATCATTTGAAATTAATGTGGTGAAGAGAAACTATTGTGTTAAAGGAAGTTTTTGGATAAGCTGGCAATTGCAATTATTCATTTTCTCTTGGAAAACCACAGATAGGTGATAAAGTGCAGGTGGATCCTTCATGAACTTGGCCCTGGATATTTGGAATACTTAGGCATCAAGAGGGGTCACTGTTTGCCTGTGTATAAACCACATTTTCTCAAAGCCTCCCTATTTAAATTTGGAAAGTAGAGAACACTCCATTTCACTAGGTAATATTTTGAAGTCAATCTCAAATAGGATGATCTCAAACAGGACATAACAAATGGATCCAAACATAACCTACAACCCACTGACAGTGTAGGGACAACTTGGCCAGGAAGAACAATGTGAGCTATGCAAAATTTACACTTGAAGTGCAGGCCGCACTGGTGCTTCGAAGAATGAAGACAAAAGTTTACTGAAGGCTGAGCTTCTGATTAAAAAAAATTCTTTCAATTCTACTGAGAAATAATTTCAAACGTTCATCTCCATCTGGAGGCCAGGATGCAGGAGACAAAAGCTTCTTTACAGAGTGTGCAGAACTTGCATTGATACTCTGAGGACTCTCTGCTACAAGAATGGCTTGCCTGGAAAGCCAAGTGCACTATTCAAAGCACTATTATTTATTGCTCCAGAAGCCGAAGGGGAATTTTGAGCTGGGAAAATATAAACCATATTTATCTTTCTGAAAATTCTTATTAAAAAATGATCACACCACACAGAGTATATGGAAGAAATGTAGGGGACAAAAAACCTTCAGCGGCAAACAGAACGAAGTCACCATAGCAAAGTTACAACTGTTGTGCAGTGTTTGAGGCTCTGTAAATATTCTACCTATAAACTTCACTCTTCACATCTTTGCTGTTTTCACATAGAAGCTTGCTCCTAGCTGAAAGTCTCAGATAAAACTTTTTTAGGTTTCTCTTCTTCAAATTATAATTATAAATTATAATTATGGCCAAATTATAATTATAGTCAAAAGTGATTATATAAGGTGTAAACCTCCACTTGGCAGTTTCAACAAACAGGGTTAAAGCAGAGGTAAGCAAAGTCAGTTTAACAGGATGGGCTATCTCCAAAGACAGTGCCTTGATTTACTGACATATCTAGAGAAAAAGTGTTCCTAAGAGTAAGAGTTGACCAGCCCTTAACTTGAAAAAGAAATAGTCGCAGATACTGGACAGAAAGATCCCAAAATCTGCCCCAGGAGGCAGATGCTCTGTCAGGCCAACACGAGATATTCTTGCTGTCTGGCTGGAATACCTCTGGCTAACTGGTGTCTGGAACACAGTAACTCCCAATTCATTCATTTATCCCTTCACCTGCTCGTTCACTCTTGTATTCTTACCGAGCACCTGCTTTACTCCAGCTCGCTACCAGGCAGTCTTACATACTTGTTCAATCAATGAATGAACTCTGCAACCCCTTCTTCTGATGCCCTGGCCATGAAGCAACTTTCTGCCAAGGCATCTTCCTCCTTAGCTGGGCTGCAGACACAGGATGCCCTGCCAGGTTGTGGGCAGTTCTGTCTGATGGACAGTTACATTTCTCATTGTAAATGACTATCTTCTATCAGGTTTTCTATATCATTTCCTGTGGTCTTTGCCAATGTGACTTGGCATCCTCAAATATGACACGGAGCATCCAGGGTCTCTGAGCACAAGAGGCAGATGATAAGGTCAAAGGCACGTGGTGGAGGGTGTGTGGGTGGCCAGCTCTCCACAGGCCACAGTTTCTGAATTGTCTCAAGGCTTCTTAAAAATGCATAGCTTAGGTTTATTCACATGTGAGAAATGAAAGTTCTTGTCACTGGCTATTCAGGGGTTTATAGAAGACTACTTACATTTTGAAATGTGAACATATGTAACTAGTAAGACCTACTCTGTGTTGTTTGAGGACATTTTCAAGGTCAGTGAAGGACATTATTATATAAATGTTTATATGGCACCTACTAGGTACTAGATGCTATCCTAAGTCTGTATGACCACCCTGTAAGGGTGGACTATTACCTTCACTTATGATGAGCACAGAGGTGTTAAGTAACTTGTCCAAGGTCACACAGGTTATAAATGGAGGAGTCAGAGATGGAACTCAGAGGATATGGCTCCAGAGTCCATGTTCCTAACCACTGAGCTATTCTGTCTCTCAGAAGTAACAACAGTGCACATGCGCGCTGGCTTTGCTCCAGGCTGGGTGCTACTCTATGCATTTCTTGTGTCCATGAGTGAACTTCATCCCTACAGTCACTGGAGGGAGCCTACAGTGAGGTGGAGAAGAGCTTTGACACTGGAGCTCAAAGGCCCGTGTTTGAATCTGGCTTTTACACTTCCTGGCTCTGTGACTCTAAGTAAGTAATTTCAAGTCTGTTTGCCTTAGTTTCAAATTGGGGACAATAAAGTACCTACCCCCATATTTATGATAAAGATGAAATGAGTTACTCCATATGCAAATGCTTAGAGCGCAGGCTGGCACACAGTAAGCACTATCCTGGTATCATCACTGTTTCCCGAACACTAGGACTCTATCTTAAATAAACTTAGGAGTTTCAAATAGCTTTTCTGTGCCGGCACAAGAGTTCAGACCCAGGCCTTCTGACTGAGTACATGTGTTATTTCCAGTATCTCCTGCTTTTAAGAAATAAATCAGCTGTGGGAACTTCTACTGCAGTCTCTCATCACTGAGAAAGAATACTTTCTAATATACATACAAAAATTGTCGAAAAGTGAGAGAAGGCATAAACTTTTCAGGAACAAATACAAAATAATAACATACAGGCAGAAAACCCAGCCTGAGGCAAACAGGAAAAGCCAGGCCTTGACTGACCATGATTCAAAGTACTGAAGATCATGATAACAGTTTAGGGTCTTTCAGTAAGGTGTTAGGCTATAAACATTTGTTAAATGACAATTTGTTAAAATTGGTAAACATTCGATGCTCTCTCAGAAGTAAAGTTTCTCTAAGTTAAGAACAATCTGGTGGTTTCTAACGCCTGAGGCAACTCTGGAGAAGGCTGACTCTGTCTAGTGCATGCAAGCAGTGTCTTCACAGCTGCTTTGCGCTGTCTTTCCCTGAGTTGCCTAAAGCAGGTCTTTCTGGAAGTCACTTTTAAAACTAAAACTAACTGAGCAAAAATAAATAAATAAATAAAGCTGGAGGCATAACACTACCTGACTTTAAAATATACTATAAAGCTATAATACCCAAAACAGTATGGTACTGGCATAAAAACAGACACACTGATCAATGAATTAGAATAGAGAATCCAGAAATCAACCCACACACCTACAGCCATCTGATCTTTGACAAAGGCACCAAGCCTCTACACTGGAGAAGAGACTACCTCTTTAGCAAATGGTGCTGGGAGAACTGGATATCATTATGCAGGAGAATGAAACTAGAC
>NW_007727104.1:128865-160518 GCF_000696425.1 Galeopterus variegatus
AATATATATAAATACACACACACACACACACACACACACACACACACACACACACACACACACACACACACACACACACCGGGGTGGGGTGGGGGGAAGAAGACATAACAACTACAATTCCTTGAAGTTGATACAACAAGCAAACAGAAAGGACATTGTTGGGTGGGAGGGGGGAGAGGGAGGAGGTAGGGAGGTTTCGGTAATGGGCTACAATAATTAACCACATTGTATATTGACAAAATAAAATTAAAAAAAAAAAAACAAAACTAAAACTAAATAGTAATAAAAAGAACACTTCTCCAGGCCCCCGGCAAGGCCGGTGCATGCTGTCTGCAATCGCTGGGGGAGGGCAGTTCTCGCCGTGGCTGGCTTGACCCAGCTCGCAGCCACATGGCCTCCACGGGGTGTGCTTTGATTGTGAAGTATGATCAGTTCTGGGTGATCCTGTCCACCCGCACACGCTTCTGCCGCTCACTGTGAGCCCTGCTTTTGAAATCCCAACTCAACCCTCACTCTACGTACAGACAAGCAGTAACAGACGTGACTTCCGCTCCTTTGATCCTCTGGTTTGCTGAATCATAAATCTTGAATGTTACAATTGTATTAATGTCTGCACAGTCAGATGTAATGAAGTTAATATTGGGTCATTAGCTGCCGGACACAAAACAATTAAACAAAGAGGGGACAGGAAGAACATACTA
Organism: Galeopterus variegatus; assembly: GCF_000696425.1. Taxonomy (NCBI): domain Eukaryota; kingdom Metazoa; phylum Chordata; class Mammalia; order Dermoptera; family Cynocephalidae; genus Galeopterus; species Galeopterus variegatus. The sequence continues at coordinate 129,567 of NW_007727104.1, forward strand.
AAAAAGCAACGGATCTGGTTTGAATGGGATCCCTTCAATTTGCAGAAACATTACCATTATCATCAAAGGTCACAGTTACTGGCAGAAAAATCAATAAAGTTGAGGGAGGTGGGGTGTGGGAGAAGAGACCAAATACATAAATGCGTGATATGTCCTCTGTATTGAAGGAACTTGGTGAAAAGCTGGTCTGCTACTAATTCTTGGGAATAAAACTGGTTGTGAGTAAATTGCACCATTCATGTCTTTTCATATCAGTGCAAAACAGAGATTTTAAAATTGCACCTGCCTGTTAATCTTTATCACCCATTTTCTTGGCCTTTTAGAATGAGGTGTTGAGCTTTTTGTTTTTAATGAAGGCAGCCCTTGAATGTATTCCATCTGCCCATTCCAATTACTGCACGTTATCAGCAATCTTTATTACTGGTGATCTGAGGCTACAAGGTCCATTATGCCTGTGACATATACGAGAAAAGAGATTCTAGCGTTCTAATCTGAACATCATGGCCTGAATGTACTACTCTTAATATGATATGTACAGTCTTGACTGACTGTTAGATTAAAAATATTCATTCATTTACCCCCCTGCTGGTTTGAGAAGTCCAATCTGCAGCCGACGCCGCACTGGGGAATGGCTGCCACGCACTGCTGAACAGGGCGTTCGGGGTGCTCTCCATTACGGGCAGATTGGTAGTTGCCTACAAACTGATTACATTTGCCATTTCTTAGCTGCCTGCAAATACATTTGCTCATTAACACTAGATCGGTTGAATGCTACAGAAGAGGGCTACTAAGCAATTAAGTATTATTCAAACTAATTCTGCAGAAAGTGACTTCTCTAATAGCATTTTTCTTCAAAGAATAATCTCCCTCTGGGAGAGAGGACTGGAGAGGGCAAACACAGGGAAGCAGGGTGAGGGGCCATGCACAGACCTTAGGGTTTCCACCTCTACTTCAGCAGGCTGTTTAGTCACACTAATCTAGAGGTCTTCAATCTTGAAAATGCAAATGAGATTTATTTAACTTTATGTTTTTACTATCTATGAAAATGAGTTGCTAAGCAAGTTATTGGATAGATAAGAAGCTCAGGAGTATTTTGGATATTTTACAATCAAATTTTCACTCAAATGAGATTTATTTAACTTTATGTTTTTACTATCTATGAAAATGAGTTGCTAATCAAGTTATTGGATAGATAAGAAGCTCAGGAGTATTTTGGATATTTTACAATCAAATTTTCACATGAATAGATAAAAACCTGCTAATTTCAAATTATTAAATTTATTAAATCAGATGTTATGACACTCAATTTAGAACATTCTGAAAGCTATTAGAATGCATTTCAAAGAACTAACAACAGGTTCCTCTAAAGGCATTATTAATTCAGTTTAGAAGGAGCAGGGTGTAGGAGAATACACCCAGGACTGAACTCAGAGGTCCTGGGTACATGTCCTCGTTCTGTCCCAGCTGTAAGAGATTGCACCAGGCGCTTGCTTTCTGAAGGACTTGGCAACTCCCACATTGGGGCCTGCGTGTGCCAGGCTCATGCTGGTTGCTCTACAGACCATGCTGCACCTGGCCAGCAAGGCTGCTTTGGAAGGAGCCACTACCAACTTCATGTCACAGGGGAGGAAAGACACTTGGAGGCCATGCAGGTCATCCAGACCTGGGTGCAGAGTCCCTAGTGGTGATATGAGACTGTGGACTCTGTGTGATGCCACCCAGGTCCTCCATGCAGCTGTGGACATCAGGCAGGATAAGGCTCCATAGTGGCTCCATTCTAGCCACACCTAGAGCGCTTCTACCCCAAAGCTTCGCTAATAGTACCCCAGGCAATAGCTAAATGAAGCAATTTAGACTGACATTAAAATTTAAAATTCAGTTCCTCGTTAACAGTAGCTAGATTTCAAGCACTCAGTGGCCACATGTGACTAGTGGCTACCATTTTGAACTGCACAGATACAGAACATCTCCACCATTACAGAAAGTTCTACCGGACAGCGCTGCTGTAAGTGTTGAGCACATCAGTCCACTAGATCCTCTCCTATCTTCATGGCCCATTGGACCCCTCTGATTTCCCTGCCTCCAAGCCTAGACTTCACGACCACAATTTTCTTGGCATCCCTGATTCTTTTGCTCCTTGGCTTTCCATTGCTCACCACCCCCTGCCAATCCCTAATGTTGGGCAGGTCATATCCTTTTGATTTCTCTGCTCCTGTTTCTGGGATATATTACTGATGACAATGATAAAATAATAAAACGAACCTCAATGGGGTCTTCTGTGCTTCTCAGCACTTCTTTAGCTCATCTTATATTGACTCACTAACTCACCCCATATGATGCCTCATTCCCTAAACCCTCAGCTCTCTTGTGACCCTCACTGTCCACAGACGACCCACCTCATAGTTGGTAGGGAAGATCATACGAAAACCATTGCCATGAGCTTCCTCTAGCTTTCTCTTGGTTTCCTTTAGCCAAAGTAATCCACCCACCATGTCCCACTGGGGAATACTAATTTCCTGCTTCTGGGTCTTTGCTTATGAAGTTTCCCCAGTTAGAAATCTTCCTTCCAATCTCACCTCTACCACAAAGCTGTTTTTAGATCAACCCACCCGAAAACAACCTCTTTCTGCTCCAAACTTTCCTAACCTTCTATCTGTACTTCTCACACAAGTGACCTGATGTTGTACCTACTGAAGTACCTGCAGGTCACCCCACGTCTTCCCCACTCAACACCACCCATGGGAGAAGGGGATGCTTGCTGGATGCAGCTTGGCTCCTCAGCAGCAGCTATCCCAGTTCTTTTATAGAGAGTGGTTAGGGCATATTTATTGAATGGATATCTATATATCTATTTTTACAAATGTCAGACTAGTTCCTAAGGTAGGCAGATTGAATTCAATAATGAATCAATGAACATATTTCTTCTAATGATCTCAAGGTGAAGTTCTACCTAAATGGTTGTGTTACCAGAACTTCTGATGGAAGAGCAAGGGTGAGCACCGTGATGGGTACGCGGGCAGTAACTGTGCTGCTGCACGTGCACTATCTTCCCAGGGAGGGTGGAGGAGGTTCAAAAGGATGGAGAATGGGCAAAACACAGAGCAAGACTTCAAGGCTGAAATAAACTTACCTTGGGTAGCAATATAATGATTGGGCCGATGATAACCCTAAAAATAAACAAGAAAGAATATTCGATAAACTTAAAATTGATAAGCAGCACAGAAGTCACATGCTAAGTTTACTGAAATGCATGCACCTACAAACGCCAAGGGCCGCATCACCCCAAGGTTAAATTGCCAGACCCAGTACCAATGCATCTCTCTCAGTAAGTGAAGATGCATCACATACAGCAGTTCTGAAACTTGCACGGGAAGTGTGGGTCACTTTGTCATACACTGGCTACAAGATGGTGGATGAGCTGTAAACACTAACAACTTATGGATTCTCTGAAATAACGTGACCACGACTCTTATAAGTGCAGACAGGCTGGGGATGTGCAATAGAATTTCATTTGTGTTTGGGAGGTTATTGGCAACCTGCCAAGCGTTTAACACATATTCTGTTGTATCAGTATTGACAGTTATATCAATAATAATACTCGAAACCATTCGGAAACACTGCTAATGCCATGACATGATGCCGTGGCCAGGGCTATGAACTTAGAGAGGTAGAAATACTGCAAGACGCCTTCCTTTCATCATGGCCATCTATGAGAAATGGGAAAGATGAAAGTTGGAACCCAAGAGAGAAGGGAGCTAAGAAATTGTAGGATAAGCTTTTGGAAAAGATAATGCCAACTCAGGGAAACTTATATCAGGTAACATATCATATCACCATAGACCTTAATACTTTCCATTTCTGTCCCCCTCAGATGGCCATCTATGAGAAATGGGAAAGATGGAAGTTGGAACCCAAGAGAGAAGGGAGCTAAGAAATTGTAGGATAAGCTTTTGGAAAAGATAATGCCAACTCAGGGAAACATATATCAGGTAACATATCATATCACCATAGACCTTAATACTTTCCATTTCTGTCCCCCTCAGATTACCCAAAATTATGTGCCCAAAGCTGGCTGGAAAGCAGAAAAAGAAAACTTGGTGAGGAAACACACGTTTCTCAGACAACTTAAATGCATACTTACAAGTGTTAGGAATTTTTTGCACTTAAGTTGACAACAATGTAGAACACCACATTCTTTTATACAACTGACCTGCTGCAGGTCTCCAATTGTAGAATCATGACCAATATTAAATAGAATTCTTTTCTAATTAGCTGATAAGCCCCATAAAGGCAAGAATTTTGTCTGACTTATTAGTTCTATATGTCCAGTGCATACATAACAAGATGCCTACTAGATAGGAGGGACTCATTTGATAAACTGAAGTAATCCACAGAGTCCACAAATGGCCTGTGTCACTGAACAGCATGGTCATTTCTCAGTCACCACCTACTTGACCTATCGGCTTTCTTCCTACACACTTCCCTGGTCACTTGTCCTCGGTTTCGTTGGCTGGTTCTCCCCTTCACCTTGACCTTGATGTTGGAATGCCCAGTCTTAGACTTTTTCCTCTTCTGTGCTCACTGTCTGGGTGGTCGCATCCAGTCCCATGGCCTTCAGTACCATCTGTACACCAATGAATTCTACATTCTTGTTTCCGGCCCAGACCTCTTCCTTGAAATCCTGATGTGACATCAGTTGCCTGCTCGACACCTCCACTTGCATGTCGAGCCTATATTTACAGCTGGGTGCAACTAAGACTGAGCTCCTGGTTCCCTCCCTAATCTCTACCCAAATCTGCTCCCCAGAGTCTCCTCGGGGAGCGGCATCCTTGACCCCTCTCTTCCTCCTACACCCCGTGGCCAATCTGTTGGCCAATCCCACTGGCTCTGCCTTCACCGAGGATCCAGGATCTCTCCACTTCTCACCCTCCACAGCTGCCATGCCGGCCACACCACCATCATCATGCTTAATCGCTTCCACAGCCACCCAGCAGGTCTCCTCGTTTCTAATCCTGCCCACCCAGTGTCTTCTCCTTCCAGCAGCCAGATCATGTCACTGCTCTGCTCAAATCCCTCTAAGACGTCCCATCCTACTCACAGTAAGAGCAGAGGACCTTGTAATTGTTACAGTGCCCAGCCCTGCGACCTCTTACCTCATCACTGCAACTTCCCTCGGCCCCTTCCCACCGTTCCACCAACACTCGCCTGCTTGTTTTACTTCGGACTCACCAGGCCAGCTGCACAGCAAGGCCCCTGCTCCTCTCCCTGATAGCTACATGGCTCGAGTCCTCATCTTCCCTGCTCAAAGGCCACCTTTACAGGTGAACTGACTCCAGACACTCTACCCTAAATTGCGATGCACCTCCAAACCCGACACTCCTATTCCCCCTCGATGGCTTTAGTTTTCTCCATAGCACATACAACCTTCTAGTATACCACACAGAATTAAGTTAGTTTATTTATTGTCTGTTTCTCCAGAACAGAACATCAGCTCTGTTGGTTTTGTTTTTGGTCTGAATTGCTCACAGTTATAACTCCAGCACCTACAAGAGTAACTGACACATAGGTGCTCAGAAGGACCCAACAGACTAAGTGTGTATGGGGCCCTGAGTATTAACCCTTCTCTCTTAAAATAAAATCAAAGCCCATAAATCTGCTATTTTCATTATTTTATAGCCTTGCTCATGTTATGTCCTTGATCTAATTGTTTTCTCTCCTCTGTATCTCTACGCACCCATTGTTGAAAGCGAGTTCAAATTACCTCCTCTGCAATGCCTACCCTGACCACATTTACTCTTGCAGTCAGCAGTTCATTAATCACTTACTAAGTGCTCACTATGTTTCAGGCATGTGCCAGGTGCAGAGGATACAGAGATGAGTAGGACACTGTCCCTGTGCTCAAGGAAACAGTAGGGATTGCAGGAGCTGGGACTGCAGTGTGAACAGGCTCCCCGGGAACCTTCCAAGGGAGGTGTGTTACAGTCAACCTGGAGGTGAGACATATTGGAGGAGACACTTCATGTATCAGTTTCTGAACTGTGAGGCAGTGGGAGAAGGAAACAGGTCTTGGACACCTCTGAGTACCCCCATGCATGCTGATTAAACACGCGCTGCAGGAAGCAGCGAGTGCCACGCACCCTAGGAAGAAACGCTGCTTTCATAGAAAATCTAATGGCTGTGTTTTTGGCCATTATCAAAATGGTATAGGAGTCTTCATTTGATGAATGACATGTGAACTGTTCTTTAAATAATCATTCCCCAGATACCATCCACAAATCTGTTAACTAAAAATGTCAAACGTTTCCAATTAGCACTAAAACTAGCATTCTTAGAGTTATGTTTAGATAACTCTTTCCTAGAGGTTGTGATGCTAGTTACTTTTAGTAGCATCTGAGTAACACTCAACTAAGAAAATAAAACAATCCATATATATATATACAGATAAAACCTGTCCACGGAAGCATCGATGGACTAAGAGACAGTTTGTCGGCCAATCTCAGAATGTGCCTTAGGAACCACAGGGAGCTGAAATCCTTTTAATGTGAACTCAGGCCTTGAAGGTAAAGCAACTTTCCCTTGATTTTTCTTTCTGCTTTTGATTTCATTCATTCTTTCAACTGAAAACGTGCTGTCTCCTAAAGAATTTATTCTAATGTAAAACATTAAGTTAACATGATGCAGAATGAACAAAGCAGCAGTCTTCAATAATTAAACAGCCTACATATTTAATGACATGTCTTGCTTGCATTAGAAGTCCTGGTGAACAGCTGCAGACTACTTTGAAGGCAACTTAAAAGTGCAGTGATGACTAGAGATTGCAAATCATCATATTAGGAATTAGAGAGTTTTGTCCCATTAATATGCAAACAGATTTTTCAAAGTGTCGAATACTATAAGTTGTTGACAAAAAATGGAAATAACATTTTCTTAGTCCACATGAGCAAGAGATGGCTAAGAAGGGATAGAATGTTACAGAGAAATTCACGAACAAATAGGCTGATGAAAAAAGGAGTGATCGCTTCTTCACTGCTGAGTTCTGCAGTGTGGGGGGCAACACAGATGTGTTTGCTTTTGGACTCAGCCCAGCGTCTGTCCGTCAGTCTTAGACAGCAGACACAGTTTGGTACATGTCAGAACGGTTGGGTTTACTGACAGTTTCAAAATACATACATCAATGTAATTTCCATTGATATAGTCTGAGTTGGTGTCTCCTTCTATTGTCTGCAGCCTCACCCGGGAATGATCATCTGGGAAGGAAAAACAAAACAAAACAAAAATTAGCAAAAGCAATCTGTTAGGCCCAGAAGGTACGCATATTACAGAGAGACCATCCACACACACGCTGCTTTAGAGATGAAATGCTACACACCTTCTCAACTTCCTATTCTGCTATTAAGACTGGAAATGACTTATAGTTCTTTACATTTTACGGTAAATCTCATTAACTTGTTCTTTGATCACTGACAGACATAAAGCATTGGCAAAGGTTTGAGACTTTTACACACAGTCCTGAAAACCATAACAGAATTATTTCTTAGACTGGAAGTTTCAGCAGCTTCCCTAGATCATACATGAATGCCGGGATGCTGAAGGCTGCCTTTGACATCTGATGTATGTAAATCCACGGCCCAGCCTCTGGGAGTCAGACATGGTCCTAACCTCAGTCATCACCCGTGAGTTCTCCATGCTCTCCCTCTGCACCTGAGGGCATCAGCAGGTAAGAGCAAGGCCGCCGCCAGCAGCCTGTGACCACAAGCCAGTCAGTGATGCCACGTCCCAGCCTCCTCTCTGGAGGAGGGGATGTCAGTACCTGCCTCAAATTGAGCTGTTTCAAAGATTAAATGAAAACATAAATTGCCAACATACGATATTTGACATGTATCTAGTACTGTGTAAGGGTTCAAAATCGTGGTATTAATTAGCTTCATTTAAGTTATTTCCTGAATGAAACATTTTCTCCACAAATACCATCGAAACATATCATTTATTTCCTTGAAAATCCATACTTTAAAAAGGAACAGGAGAAAAGCTCCATAAGCACAAGGACTTTCCTGTTTTGATCCCTGCTCTACCCCTGGCTTCTAGATTAGTGCCTGGAACACACTAAGGTTCCCTGCCAAATATTTTTTGAATAATTGAAAAGTAAATCTTCTGTTTTTAGAAAAACTACGTCCCTTTAAGAATCTTTTTCCCCAATAAATGTTCTTTTTAGCAGAGGAAATATTCCTTCCAATGAAGCATACACCAAAACCCAATATTTAGAACAGGTGAATGCCAGCTGCCCTGAGAGGAAAGCGTGTCCAGTTTCTGAGTGGAAAGCTGGCCTGGCAAGAATCTCTGCAGAACAGCACTCTCAGTGATGCCAGAGCAGGAGGAGATCCTGCTTTTGAACTGCTGCCACTTTTTTTCAGAGGCTAACATTGCTCAGCTTTTCATGTGGGTTAGTGGGTGAGAAATGAAGTTTGAGGCCAGAGCCAGGAGAGCTGCAGATGACAGACCATTTTGTCCCTGATCATGTGACAAGTTGCCTTGGACCTGTTCCTTGGCTTGAATGCTAATGTGTAGAAGTCAAAGTTTCATATTGGGTCCTGAAGTTCAATCTCCTGTTGGCTAAATGTTTTGTCTGTTGTCAACAGTAGAGGCAGAAGAAAATCTATGTCAATTTTCTAACCTTTTTCCCTTGATGGGGATTTTTACTTCATTTCATGACAGTCATATTATTTTATGTCAGAGCCTCACAATTAGTTGGGGCACAATCCATTCATGTGGAATGTGGTGACAAACTGAGCTGGACAAGGAGGAAAACCTAGAGGAAGTCATGTCTTCCTGCTCTGCTCAAAAAGAATGTGGGGTAGGGGTTCTATGTTTCAGCTCTGGGGCCAGGTGTGTGGGTTAGAATCTTCCTCTTATGATTTTAGGCAATTTACTTAATCTCTCCGTGCTTCAACTTTCTTACGTGTAAAATGGGGTGTCTTCCTCATGGGATTACTGTGAGCATTAAAATAATACACATAGAGATTAGAAAAAAGCCTGGTATGTAGTAAGTGATGGATAAATGTCAATTATTATCACGTGCTGTGTACTAGACACCACACTGTTCTTCTCACTAACTTTACAGGTGACATCCAAATGGACAACAGCAACGCCTACGCCCTCGCAACGCCTACGCCCAGCAACGCCTACGCCTTCTGGAAACTGCTGTAACAACTCGTTTCCTAGGACACATCTTGCTTAGATCCAGCGGCTCCCTACACATATTTCGCCCATGCCAGGATTTGGAGGGAGGTGAGTTCTTGTGCACCCGCCGGGTGGGTGTGGGCTACGGTGGCTTTTGTATTTCTTAGGAGAGCCAGTGCACACACGCGGCGCTTCACAGGGCAGGGCTATAGGCAATCCCACTGGCAAGGCCATTCAAGCTTCACGAATGAAAGACACTACAAGAGAACCGAATCATGGCTGTTCCACGCACATCAGGCTCCTAGTCAGCTCCTCCGAGGGGATATTAGGTTTACCTTCCTGTACACCTAGACTTTCCCTGGGCAGTTTTCCAAAAGGCAGACAATCACACTAGAACCTTCTAATCTGTAGAAGCAGCAGGCCTGTCTTAAGGATACATTGTACCCCCTTGTCAGAATCCCCCTCCCCCTTTCCCACTTTACTTCTCTTAGAACCTCAGGATGAATGCTGCCCATTTACCACCTTGGGCTTCTCAAGTTGTTCTGAACATTCTCTCTAGGGACTTCAATCTCTGACAAGACTGAATTCTCATCTCCTATAAACAGAACCTTTGAAATAAAGTTTGCCCATCATCTCCTACAGTTCAGTCAGTTCGCCCCTCCACCCCCAAATTTAACTTGGCTGCTACTTCTCGAAATTTAACTACTCCCCTCATGATGGAGAAACCAAAAAGACACATGCACAGCATATTTCCTAAGCAGACTAAGATTGTTTTGTCTACATATGCATGGTAGTACCTTTTCTTTTTTAAAAATGTTGATTCTACTAGGTTATAACGTCTTGTGGTCAGAGACCACGTCGTATACATTCTGCATATTGCTAAGAGTACCTTTCCCCAAGGCCGCAGTGCCCGACTCCAGGGGCTCCATTCACAGCACAGTCTGCAGTGCCAGACACATGGCAAGTGAGCAAAACGTGCTCAACTCTCTACTGTGTGAGTGAATGGGCAGCAGTCCAAGATCGTCCAAGGTGTCTGGACTGTGTCCACAATACCTTTTTCATTAAAAAAATTTTTTTTAGGTTTACTTTTTATTTTATTTTTTAAATTGAAAATATTTTAACATTTGCTTGTACATATTTGTGGGGTAGAGTGTGTTGTTTCAATACATGCATAAATAATACCTTTTAAAATTTTAGTTTTAATACAGACTTGTCTACTGTTGTCAGAACAGTAAGCTGTTTCATCTTCTAGAAATCTCTCTTACCTAACCATTCCTGCCCACCTCTGAATGTTCAAATTTTGCCCATTTTTCAAGATCCAACTAAATAGCCCAACCTCCGTGAGGTCTTCCCATCCATTCAATAATTTGAGAACCTACTATCTACCAAACACTGTGCTAAGCATGGAGGATATAGTGGTAAACAAGTTAGACACAAGGTACTTGAGTTCATGGAACTTATGGGCAATGGAAAAGACATTAACCAGTAATTTCATGATGATTCAAAGTAATTTTGGTAAGTGCTAAGTTGGAAAGGACAGAGAGCCATAAGAGTACATGGCAGGGGACCCAGCCTATGCTGAATATCCAACAAGCAATTCCCTAATAAAGGGACATTTAGGCTGAAACCATGAATGTAGGTGGTGGAGAGAACAGAGTTCCTAAATTTCAGGTTCAGGAAATAGTGCGTGTTCTGGAAGAATCCAGTATATTCAGGACCAAAATAAGGCCAGGATGAAGGACATGCACTTGGTTGTTGAGGAGAAGAGTGGTGGGAAATGAGACCAGACAGGAAAGAAGGGCCAGGTAACTGGGACCTTTGTCCTGAGCACAATGGGAAGCCATGGAAGCATTTGAAACAGAGGAGGGACATGCTTCATTTCGTCAGATTCCTCCAACTACTGTGGAGGACGGACAGGAAGAGGTCCCGAGCGGATGTGGGGAGACCAAGCAGGAGGCAGGTGCAGCAGTTGTGGCGAGGGCTGATGACAACGTCACACAGGGAGGTGCTCATGGATGCGGAGCAGTGGGTAGATCTGAGTGGTGCCCACGTAGTAGGACTGACCAGTCATCAGTCCATTTAGTTAGGATGAGAAGGTGTCATGATGACTTGTAAGACTCGGGCATGAGAAACAGGGTGGAAGATGGTGCCACTCAGTGAGATGTGAGCAGTGGAGAAGGGACAACTCGGGGTGGTGGAGAAACACGAACAGCACAGTGCTGGACATATTTAATTTGAGGTATTTACCAAATGAGCAGAGCGGATGGCTGGCTATGAGTCTTCCTTCCTTAAACTTCAATAGTTCTTTGATTTTACCTCTTGCTGCCCTTATACACAGTTATCTGTATACATGTCTTATTTTCCTACGGATCAAAACTATTTAAGGATCGGAGCTATGTCTTATGTACATCGCTACCTGTGTGCATGCTTCTATGGTGCATAATCAATATATATTTGTTATTTTTATGCCAAAGTGAAAAAATCCCAGCTCACAATGAGACACCACCACATACCCTCTAGAAGGACAAACATGTAAGTCTGACAATACCAAGTGTAGACAAGGATGTGGAGCAATATGAACTCACAGATGCTGCCGGTGAAACTGAACGTTAGTATAACCACTTTGGAAAACAATTTTGTATTATTTAGTAAAGTTGAAGATACCCACACCCTTTGGCCCAATGGTAGGGAAATGGATTCTGTGTGCATCTTGATACATATATGAGAATGTGCATCTTGATACATATATGAGAATGTGCATAGAAATATTGTTCACAATTGACAAAAGTATAAACAATCCAGATGTCTATCAACAGAAGGGAGATATAAATTGTGTTATATTGATAAAGTAGAAAGTTATTTAGTAATGAAAATGAATAAGCTAAAGCTCCATACAACAAGCTGGATAAATTATACGAATGTAAGATCAAACAAAAACAAGCAGCACATAGAAGAGTACCAGTGCTGTCCAGCAGAACTTTCTGCGTTGCTGGAAACATCGTATACCTGCGCTCTCCAGTACAGCAGTCACTAGCCATGTGTAGTTACTGAGCACATGAAATATGGCTAGAGTGACTAAGGAACTAAATTTTTAATTTAATTTGATTTTAATGAATTTAAATTTAAACAGCTACATGTAGCTAGTGGCTACTGTATTGGAGAACAGATATATAATTTCCTTTATGTAAAGTTCTAAAATAGGCAAAATGTAACTATTCTGTAGATCTTCACTGTTCAATCTGGTAGCTGCCAGCTGTGTGGGGCTAATCCTAATTGAGATGTGCCATAAGTGTAAAATACACATCAAATTTGGAAGACTTAGTATGATAGAGAGAATGTAAAAATATAATTTTTATAGTGAATGTATGTTGAAATGTTAATATTTAGGATATATTGGGCTAAATAAAATATATTAAAATTAATTTCAGTTATCTGTTTTTTCTATTATTTAATGTGGCTATTAGAAAATTTAAAGTTATGTATGTGGCTCAAACTTGTGGTTCACATTCTATTTGCGTTGGACCACGCTGCTAGGGGATACATACATAAAAGAGGAAAGACAAGCATGAAATTGTTACTGTGACAGTCATAGTTGCTGTTTCAATGTAAGAAGGGGCAGGCTGAGATCAGGTTGGGGCACTCGGGGGCTTTCTGGGGTGCTGGCAGTTTTATGGACGTTTGGTTTACAACAATCTATTACACTATATATATGAATTTTTATACCCTTTTCTGTATATATATTTCACTATTTAAAAATAAGAGTCCCCCTTGAAGACATTACATTAAATGAAATAAGTGAGATACAGAAGGAACAAAAGGATAAATACTACATGGTTCCATTTATGAGGTCACCAGAGAAGTCAAATTCACAGCGATAGAAACAGAATGGTGGTTACTAGGGGCTAATTTGAGGGAGGAAGGGGGAGTTGTTTAACAGGTACGGAGCTTCAGCTTTGCGAGATGCAAGGAATTCTGGAGATGATGGTGGCGACGGTTGCATAACAATGTGAATGTGCTGTTAGATCAAATTAAATTTGGTGTAAGGCTGCCTCCATATCTCGAGTCCCTACCTAGTCAACTGAAATCTTACTATGTAAACGAACAGAAAGCCTAATTTAAGAGTACATTCTTGTAACGAATAGCTGGAGTCTCAGCCAACTCATCACACCATGCTCAGATAAAAGCAAATGTCTAGCCATAGTCAACCAGGCAATTTCTCTATGTCGCTTCCATATTCAGCCCAGGAAAGCTCGCTGCTCACACAGCTGGGTGGATCTCTCTAAAGCTCTTGTGGTTCCGAGTGCTGCCAGATTCATAAATTGTTCCTTGTTCAAACAAACTCTATTAAACTTAATTTTTCTAAAGTTTTTCTTTTAACAGTACTTAATGTCACTGAATATACATACTTAAAAATGGCTAAGTAGTCAAGTTAATGTTATGTGTATTTTACCATAACTAAAAAAGTCTCTTGTGGTTCCGAGTGCTGCCAGATTCACAAATTGTTCCTTGTTCAAACAAACTCTATTAAACTTAATTTTTCTAAAGTTTTTCTTTTAACAGTACTTAATGTCACTGAATATATATACTTAAAAATGGCTAAGTAGTCAAGTTAATGTTATGTGTATTTTACCATAACTAAAAAAGAATAAGAGACCAATTTTTCTATCCTCCCTTGTATAATATCTCCTCGTTCCACTCTGTTTCCTAACAGCCTAGGAAACAGCACTTTGAAGGACGGGAGGAGCATTCATGGACTTGCAGGCTTACGGCCCTTTGGGTTCCTTTGCCAGGCAGGTTCTCCTGAGATGGGCTGGTCCCCTGTCCCTGATGAAATGAAGGCGGTGGTGACAAAGACTCTATGACTTCCCAGTAGAGGTCAACAGTCCTACATTATTAATGTGTGCTTAGTAGATATGCTTGAGAATTATTAAAATGAAGTTTATGAAGTATTCTTTGTTTTAGTGATAAAGTAAGTGTGAATACTGAGAAGTGAATCTACCTTAAGCCAGGGAGATCTCTGTGTTAGCACTGAGGGTGGGCTAAGTCTCTACAAGGAGGCCACCTGGAGAGGAGAACACAGGACATGTATTCTGCACATGGAGAGCAGACTAGTCATCACGAGATTGCATTTCTTGGCTGTAATGGGTCAGCACTTATGAAGTTAATCCCTCTGCCTTCCGGTACTCAATGTGAAAACCATCCTTCCCGAACAGGAACAGAAAAAATAGGAACGTGTCACCATCACATGGAGTCAGAGAACGTGGGAGTGAAGGAAGTAAAGTGACTGGTCCTGGTCCAGCCACAGAGCCCACTCTACACGGCTGCTTGGACATCACAGAGGGCCTTGGCCCAGAGACAATGGATTCTCATGTGTCCACTTCTAAATCAAGTTCTCTGCTGGTTATGAAAACAATAGATATGCTCTGTTGACAGCAACTAAATCAGGATATGGAGGATCATCCCCACATTTTCTTGAAATCTCATTCACTGTAAATCAGACGTCAATTAAGAAGACTAATATAGCAACAATTCTTTTAGGAAAACTCAGTTATTCTTTTAGGGCACTCTCGAGGCTAAATTGTATCAAATTACTATGAGGAAATGCCTAAAGGAAATTTCTCACAAGCAGCAAATACGGGAGTCACTTAGGCAAAGGATCCAAAGAAATGCCAATTGCCTACTGACTGAACCCCTGTTTGGTGCGGGTCATACAAAGAAATCTGCCACAATCATTAAAAGGGATTGCCATGGCTTTAATTTATTTACCTAGAAAGATCTCTGTGACCTATTGCAGAATAGAGAAGAGCAGGTTACAAAGCAGCATGTCTCTAAGAGTCTATTTACATGAAATAATCACATGCATTTGTGTTTTTTCTTTTCATCTTTATAATTTTATGTATTTCAACTGTCTACATGGTTTATACTATCTTTGTAAAAAGAAAAAAAATCTATTTTCATTTTAAAAAATAAAGCCAACAAAATAAATAAAAAAACTTCATGGCACAGGAAAAAGAGATTGGAATGAATAGAAAAAAAAATGTTAGCAAGGTTTGAATTTGGATGGTGAGGTTCTGGGTAATGCTCCCCAACTTTTCACTACTGTACACATTTTCTTTAATGTGCATGAATTGCTTTCATAACTACAGAAAAAGAAAACTATTTGCCATGCACGACTATGACTGGAATATGATCAAAATCCAGCTAATATTTATTTCATAATCAGAACTCAGTGTTACCCCATCAAGAAATGCAATGAACTGCCACTTTGAGAAACTCGATCTGCATAAAGGACTACTTGCTATTCCTCTCACAGCTTTCAAAGAAGCCTTCAGTAGATTAAATAGGGAAAAACTGATATTTTGGGGTAAGAAACAGGCACATAAAAACCTGGTTATAACAAACCACTGTTTACTGTTGAAAAATTATAATCTGCTGAGGCTTTCCCCATGTATGTATGCATGTAGGTTTGTATGCAGTGGCGATGGGGTAACGTGAGATTTAAAGCAGACCCCTATGCTCTACCCTAAGTCCCTAAAACATGGTACTGATGCCCTTTCCATCAAGTAACATTATGCTTAAAAATACCTCTAAGTAGTGTCAAATATTTCAAGTTTCATATTAAACATAGCATATCATAACAGACCTCCAATTTTAACTTGTGTGATGAGATATTCCCACGGTGGCAAAAATGGAGTATGTCATTGATAATCTTTCACCTCTAACCAATTCTTTCTCTTTGCTAAATATTGATGACATATTTAAGGTAAATTGGAATCACAATGATCTAAGTAACATTTGGCCTTTGAGAGAAGACTTGAAATTAATTTTAATTACAATTGATTTCTGCAAATAATGGCTTTTCTCCTATTGCGGTTCTCACTAAGAATTGTGCTGCACTTGTTTCAAGGGAGCAGGTGCAGAAGAGCCAACGTGACCATACCCAGTAGGAAGTGCCTGGCATCCTATCCCTTTGAGACCCCTCCTCCAGTCTGGTGTCCCTGCTTATTTCACTGGAGTCTCAAGCCCAGCCTCACAGGTTTTGAGCAAGAAGCAAATAAGGAATTCTTTCACTCTTTCACTTAATGGCGGTGGCTCTGTATGAAGCTTAATTCTTGCTGTTGGTTTTATGTGTCTTGCTTTGTGCTACGGTCTGAATGTGTGTCCCCTCCAAAGCTCAGGTGGAAGCTTGATCCCCAGTGCCGCAGTGTTGAAAGGTGGGGCCTTCGGGAGGCTACTGGATTGTGAGGGCTCTGCCCTCATGAGTGAATTAATCAATTCATGGGTTAATTTGTTGATGGACAAGTGGGTTATCATGGGAGTGGCACTAGCGGCCTTACAAGGAGAGCAAGTTAGCGAGCTGGCACGTTCCTGTGTCACCTCACCAGGAGGTACCCCTCAGCCCCGGACTCCTCAGCCTCCAGAACTGTAAGAAATACATTTCTTTTTTTTAATAAATTACCCAGTTTCAGGTATTTTGTTTTAAACGACAGAAAATGGACTAATACACCTTGTTTCTGACTCCTTTATTAAAATATAGTCCCTCTGTCAGAGACTCTTCACTCTTCAGGATCCTGACAGGTATCCCTGACTCTTAGTTTGCCTGATTTTTCTAGATTTTACCTATGACCTCCTAGACATATTGTGCTGGTCTGTTTCTCCTGTATGCTCGTCTACCGGAACGCCGAAAGCTTTGCCTGCCTTCTGCATTCTTCCACAACTAAGCTCTTGTTCCCTGCCTTCCACTGCCTGGCTTTTACAGCTAAGCCAGATTATGACAACTGCAGACTGCTCAAAGCAAAACAAAACACTGCTGGAGCTGCTTAATTAGCAGAGCAAAGCACACAGTGACAAAACAAAATCCTGGAAAAGTGAAGCTTTCAACACAGCCATCAAGACTGGGTTACTGGTGAAAAGACTCTGGTGGGATGGATTAATCAGAAGTTCCAGTCCCCTCTTGGTGACCTCACTTCAAGACAACAGAGTAGGAGGGCATGGGTCACCCCAGTCAAGATGGAAACTGACCTCAGGAGGGACCTCTCTCTCTTCTCTTTCGTAGCTAAAGTCATCTACACTTGCTGTCATGTCCTCACCACTGTATCAGAGCCTTTACTGTACTACAGCCACCAAAAGGACATCATCGACACCCCCTTTTCCTCCATGACACAAAACCCCTTTGTACTGGTTGAGCAGTTTTGTCTCAGCATTGCCTGTCAATAAAGCCCCTCTGTAACGGGTCCTAGGCTCCCTCCACAGAAAATGTCATTATGCCAAAGCCTTCAACCCCACCTCTGTGCCCCATTGCACTTCGGCATCTCATCTGAATGTTTCAAAAGCATCTCAGTATGTCCCCAAATTAAGTTAATGAGACTTCCGTGCTACTGCCAGCCTCGTGCCCACCCCTGAGCTCCTCTCCAAATCTGGTTCCCTTCCAGTGTTGCCCATGTGAGTAGAGAGCTGGCCCATCCTTCCACCTATCTGTCTGTGCACCCATCCATCCCTCCGTCCGTCCCTCCGTCCATCCACCCGTGTCCCTCCGTCCGTCCGTCCATCCACCCGTCCATCTGACTCCTTTGTCTTCCTCACCGCACATCCTAACCATCCTCGTCCCTCCGTCCATCCACCCGTCCATCTGACTCCTTTGTCTTCCTCACCGCACATCCTAACCATCCTTTGGTTGGGTCAGTTACTTCCCTCGGACCCATCTACTTATCTTCCGTGCAGATACATTATCACCATTTCTCACACGGACCACTGAGAATCTCTTAACTAGAGTCCCCTTTCAATCCATTTTCTACTCTGCAGACAGATCAAAACTTTCCAATGCAAATTTGACTAGACCAACACCCCTCCCAATAAAAACCCCAAAAAACAAAACAGCTTTAATAAGGTTTCCCTTGTTCTTATAATAGACTAAAATCCTTAATCTGCCCTAGAAGGCTCTGTACTCTGGCTTCTACCACCCGCCTCCCCAGCCTAACTCCACCGCCCACCCCCCAGCTCTAGCCACCCTGGCTTCCTTCAGTTCCTCAGACTCAGGGGCTCCCCTAGGTGACAGGGTCTGTTGACAGGACACCCCCTCTGTCTGGAGCATTCTCCTTGCTCTGTCTCTGCTATCCAGTTGTCTTCCGTGCCACATCCTCAGAGAGGCCTTCCAACGTCCTGAGTAAGTCATCCCCCACACTGCCACTTGTCACAGTACCGTGCATCTCTTTTTGTGCCCTTAACTTGGATCTCTTTTATCTGTGTGATCACGTGTCATCATTTAATTCATTCCCCGCCCCATCCCCAGGACAGTCAGCTCTCGAGGGCAGGGACTCAGTTTTGCTCCATCTCCTCATTGTCCCCTCACTCTCTATGCTCCAGCAGCCCTGCCTTCCTTGCTGTCCCGACCACAAGGGCAGGCACACCCCCTCCCTCAGGGCCTCTGTCTGGAACCCCTCTCCACTTCCTCACCTGCTTCAAGTCCCAGCTTGTGTGGCATCCTCCCAGGGAGGCCTTCCTTGACCACAAGGAAACCTGCAACCCACAGCCACCCATGTCCCTCCCCTGCTCACGCCCGTTCCTCTGCTGCAGCACCACTTTCCAACACACATGGAACCAGGAGCTCAGTGACGGGTTCCCTGTCTCCCCCACAGGAATGGGAAACACTGACCCAGCAAAGTCTTCTGTCTGCTTTGTGCCCTGCACTGCCGCGGAAGCCTAGAACAGCGCCCGGTGTAGAACAGGCACTCAATAAAGAGTTGCTGAAAGACTGACTTCGGTTTGGCTCTGTGCCTCACCCATGATGGATCAAACACATGGCAGGATTTGCCGCATGAACGACAGAGAGGAGGAGGAAGGGAGCCGGAAGCTCCTGCAGATTCCACCTCCTTATCTTCGACTGTCAGCCCCCTAGACAGAGGAGCGTGTGTGAGGGGCTGCCTCGCTAGCCGGGAGATTTGGTGTGCGCCTTAAGCTTGGAGTTAATTATAATTAGGAACTGTTGAGAGTGGCAGGAGGGCCATGTTTGCGTGTGTGGTGGTAATGGCGGATGGGGTGTTAGTTTATATTTGGAAAGGGCTAGCTCAGCAAATTTATAGTGTAAATACGGGAAAAGTTTAACTTAAGTGCAAAACTGAATAAACAGTTTTTAAGCACAATTAAAACCATTTTATATGCAAACACTGTTGCAAAACAATGAATGTGATCCTAATAAGCACTTCTTAAGTTCTTTGAAAAGCACTAAGGAGAATCTCTAAAACTGACTAAATCCCCAATTCCTCATCTTAGAGGTGTTATTCCCAAGGCCTTGGCTCTACGAAACAGACTTCCCAGTAGTGAGTGGAACTGACCTTCCTACAACCACATAGGTTTTTAGTGGGGGAGGAGGGGAATGGTAATGCTATTCTCTATGCCTATAAAGAAACGACCATTATGGTATTACATAAGCATGGTTTCGGCAAGTATTTTTATTCTTTTTCTTTTTTTTAATCTCAATCCTTCCACAACTCTAACAATAGCTAAGGTTTATTTTCATAGCTGTAAAGACACAGAGCCTCAAATGAAGCTCTTCCCAAATGATTCTCAGAGTGGTACTAAGCAGTGCTGCAGTGGCTTCGTCGGAATCGACGGCAAACTCACACTGGCCTGGAGACCCCCAGTGACAGAGCATTCAGATCGAGGTGCCCGACACAGAGACTGGCCAAGGACTGACACCGGGCAGTTCTGGTATTTAAACCAACAGTAGTGGTTGTTCCTCAGTCAATAGATGGTATCAAAATCATGCTCTTTAGCTGCTGTGGATTTATAGTTCTATCTAAGAATCTGGATACCCTGTTTTTAGTAGCATTAATAATTGTTCGTCAGGTGGCCTAAGTGACTGGTATATCTGGATATACCAATATTGAGCTTTATAGAGAATTATAAGAACAACCAGCTATATATATATATATTTGATACATAAGTAAATATATAAAACATACATTTATATAAAAATATGTGTTTATATAATCAATTATACAAATAACAGACAGTTCTAGAGGAATCTTAGAAGACAATAACAAACTAGAGGAAAAAATAACACGGATGTCCAGAGAAGGGCTTCAGGATGCCCCAGAAGGTGAGAAGCAAGATTATGAGGCTGGATAGAGTAACCGGCACTGAGAAGGCTCTTTTTGACATTGTCTCTAGAAAGGTACAAAAACAATGCAACCCAATAGAGAAACAATGAAAGAGAGCCAGGAAGGCATGGGATGGAGGGCAGGAGAGGGCTAGAAAATGCAGCGCCAAAGGCTGGGGCCAAAGGCGACAACCAGGTCAACCATCCAGGAGTGGAAGCCAGAGTCAAGCTTGGGAAGAGCTGGTTGCTGTACAAAGCGGTGCTAACTAAGAATTAAGGAGCAAGATGGTACCTGGAAGTACCTACCAGCTAACTGTGTGGAACGGAGATTTCAAAATGCTGATTTTTTTTTTTTCATTTTAAATGATGTATTGAGCCTGCTGAGCTGAAGAGGAGCACAGGAGCAATGAAGAAGACAAGGCAAGATTCTTTTCAGGTAACAACAATCAATATTGTTGTCATCGTCATTGTCTTTGGTGGCTGGCTGCTATAGGATCTGAACCCTTGATCTTGGTGTTAGCAGCACCACGCTCTAACCCTGACCTAACTGGCCAGCATTTGAGTTCATTTCCATAACAGGTGATGTTCTCAGGAAATTATGACACTGAGAGGTTCATGACTTACCCAAGGTCACTGGGCTAGTATGGGGGGACAATGATTCCAAATCATATCTCTTAATTCCAAACCCCATGTTCTCCTTTGCCCCAAAGGTCTTTCCTGATCAGTCTACCCATGCGTGCACCCTTCTGCATGTTCCCAACAGTGTCTCCATAATACATTTCCCACTGATTTGTGGGCCTGTGATCCATCATTTACTGCATGTCTTGGCCTGGCCTATCCCACAGATTGTAAATTCATGGGAGTAGCAGGTAGGTTTCCTCCTGCTCCACCTCTGTGCCAGATGCACAGACCACATCCACTACCTACATCTGGGATGATGAAATAACCGGTCCTGAGAGTTGAAGATGATGTTGGTGGTGGTAGACATGTGCCCCGGATAGTAGAAAGAGAAAGCCCCCCTCGTGGGATCTGCTGTCCACCAAACTGGGAGTCAGCACACTACACCCTGCCCGGCTCTGAACACAGCCTTCGACTGGAACATGGCCTGGCCCATTTGCTTATGTAGAGTCTGTGGCTGCTTCTGCACTACAACGGCAGGGCTGAGGAGCTCAGCTGAGACTGGCTGGCCTACTGCTATGGTTTGAATATCTATGCCCCCTCCAAAATTCATGTTAAAACTTGTTAATCCCCAATGCAACAGTGTTAAGAGGTGGGTCCTTTATGAGGTGAGGAGGACTCCACCCTCATGAATGGGATCAGTGTTCCTATAAAAGGGCTGCAGGGAGCTGGCTAGGTCCTTTTGGGCTTCTACCCTTCCACTGTGGCCATGTGCAGACACAGTGTTCCTCCCTTCTATAGGATAAAGCAACAAGGTGCCATCCATGAAGTGGAGAGCAGCCCTCATCAGACACCAAATCTGCCAGCGCCTTAATCTTAGACCTCCCAGCCTCCACAGCAGGAGAAATAAATTCCTATTGCTTATAAATACCCAGTCTCAAATATTTTGTTATAGCAGGAGGAACTGATTAAGATGACAGTAAAGACTAAAATATTTAATATTGGGCACTTTACATAAAAAGTTTGCTAAATCCTGCACTAGATTATAATTGCTAGGAAAGCAGTATCCATTTCTGTTAAATCATATTTATACAGAAGTGCCTAGCATGGTGTCTGGCAAATAGTAAGTGGTCAATAAATATCTGCTGAATGAAGAGCTGGATTATTGGGTCTATTTCTGCACACGTTCTCTGTCCAGCTGTGATGAGAAGCAAGGTAGAAGAATGGGATTCAATGTTTCCATGGCTAACAGCTGTACACTGAATACCCAGAAAGGTTGAATAGAGACAAGGCAGGACCTCTGGAGGCTGAATAAGAACTTTAAAGCAGAGAATCCATTTGGAATGCCGTGGTGAGCCTGCAAACTTTTTACAGAAAGCAGTCAGTCAACAAAGGGCCATCCCCATGTTTGCCTGGAGTGGCTATGCCTCTCACTTTACAGAAAAAGTTTGCCAAATCCTACACTAGATTATAATCTCTAGGAAAGCAGTATCCATTTCTGTTAAATCATATTTATACAGAAGTGCCTAGCATGGTGTCTGGCAAATAGTAAGTGGTCAATAAATATCTGCTGAATGAAGAGCTGGATTATTGGGTCTGGCTGGATTATTGGGTCTATTTCAGCACACATTCTCTGTCCAGCTGTGATGAGAAGCAAGGCAGAAGAATGGGATTCAATGTTTCCATGGCTAACAGCTGTACACTGAATACCCAGAAAGGTTGAATAGAGACAAGGCAGGACCTCTGGAGGCTGAATAAGAACTTTAAAGCAGAGAATCCATTTGGAATGCCGTGGTGAGCCTGCAAACTTTTTACAGAAAGCAATCAGTCAATAAAGGGCCATCCCCATGTTTGCCTGGAGGGGCTATGCCTCTACCTGAGTCTAGAAAAACAAACTTTTCTAAATACTTAAACTAGAGAATCACTTTTTTTTTTTTTTTATCACAAAAGGACAACTACCTACTTATGTGATCAGAGGCAAGCCACTTTCTCCCTCCATGCCTCAACTTGAAAATGAAGACAGCACTTAGTAATGAAAATACTGTAATTTGTAGAATTTGTGGTTTTTAAATGTCTGCACAAAAAGGACAGTGCATATTTTTATTACAGTAACACTGGGAGATTGGTTCAGTCACACTTATCTTTCCTTGTGCCCACATATTCATCTACGCTGCCCAGTGCCCTCCCACTGGCCATCCTGGCTTCCCAGACCAGCAGGATGCAGGGCAGCCCTGCTGCTCCCACACTTTTGCACACCTGTCCTGCTATTTTATTTTTTTGTAATTAAAAATAATTGATCATGCATATTCATGGGGTACAGATCTGACTATCACCACCTGTGCCCAAAATGTGATGATCAGATCAATACTATCAGCATGCCCATTACCACAAATTGAAATTATTCCCCGTCTGCCCCACCCCTACCTCTCCCCAACATCTCCCCCCTCTTTCTCTCCACCCCCGGCAACCCTAGGTCTGTTCTCTCCCTCTGCAAGTCAAACACACCACTGTGGTCTTTCTTTCCTTCTTCCTTTCTTAGCTCCCACTTATGAGTGAGGACATGCAGTAATTATCTCTCTGTGCCTGGCATATTTCACTTAACATAATTTTCTCCAAGCTCATCCATGCTGCTGTGAATGGCAGAATTTCATTCTTTTTTATGGCTGAGTAGTATTCCAGTGTGTATATACACCACAATTTCCTTATCCAGTCATCCTTCAATGGACATTTAGGTTGGTTCCATATCTTGACTATTGCAAATAGGACTGCGATGAACATGGGAGTGCAGGTGTCCCTTCAAACTGATGATTTCCATTCCTTTGGGTATGTACCCAGAAGTGGGATTGCTGAGTCGTATGGAAGATCTATCTATAGTTGTTTGAGAAACCTCCATACTGTTTTCCATAGTGGTTATACTAACTTACAGTCCAACCAACAGTGTAGGAGAATTCTCCTCTCTCCACATCCTTGCCAGCATTTGTTATTCTCAGTCTTTTTGATTATAGCCATTCTAACTGGAGTGAAATGATATCTCAGTGTGGTCTTTATTTGCATTTCCCTGATGATTAGTGATGTAGGGCATTTTTTTAAGTACCTGTTGGCCATTTGTATGTCTTCCTTCAAAAAATGTCTATTCAGCTCCTTTGCCCATTTTTTATTTGGGTTATTTGTTTTTTTTTACTGTATAGTTGTTTGAGTTCTTTGTATATTCTTGATATTAATCTCTTGTCAGACATATTGTTTGCAAATATTTTCTCCCATTCTGTAGGCTGCCATTTCACTTTGTTGATTTTTTCCTTTGCTGTGCAGAAGATTTTCAGCTTGATATAATCCTATTTATTTTTTCTTTTGTTGCTTGTACTTTTGGGCTCTTACTCATAAAGTCTTTGCCAGTCCTACTTCCTGAAGTGTTTCCCCTATGTTTTCCATGAGTAGTTTTATAGTTTCAGGTCTTATACTTAGGTCTTTCATCCATTTGGAGTTGATTCTGGTATATGGTGAGAGGTGCAGGTCTAGGTTCATTCTTCTGAATATCTAATTTTCCTAGTACCATTTATTGAAGAGGCAGTCTTCACCTGAACGAATGTTCTTGTTGCCTTTGTCAAAGATCAGTTGGCTGTAAGTATGTAGGTTGATTTCTGGGTTCTCTATTCTGATCCATAGATCCAAGTATCTATTTTTATGCCAATACCATGCTGTTTTGGTTACTATAGCTTTGTAGTATAATTTGAAGTCAGGTAGTATTATGTCCCAGATTGCTCAGGACTGCTTTGGCTATTCATGGTATTTTGTTGTATCATATGAATGTTAGGATTGTTTTTTCTATGTCCATGAAGAATGTCATTGGTATTTTGATGGGGATTGCACTGACTCTGTAGATCACTTTGGGTGGTATGGACATTTTCACTATGTTGATTCTTCCAACTCAAGAGCATGGAATGTCTTTCCATCTTTTTGTGTTTAATTTCTTTCAGTAGTGATTTGTAGTTCTCCTTGTAGAGATCTTTCACCTACTTATGTAAACTGATTGCTAGGTACTTTATTTATTTATTTTTTGGTGACTATTGCAAATGGGCTTACTTTCTTGATTTCTCTGTTAGCTTGTTATTGGAGAACATAAATGCAACTGACTTTTAGGCATTGACTTTATATGCTGCAACATTACTGAAATTATTAATCAGTTCTAGGAGTTTTTTGGTAGTGTCTAGATTTTTCTGTATATAGGATCATGTCATCTGCAAACAGGGACAGTTTGACTTCATCTTTTCCAATCTGGATGCCCTTTATTTCTTTCTCTTGCCTAATTGCTGTGGTTAGTACGTCAATACTATGTTAAATAGGAGTGGTGATAATGGGCATCCTTGTCTTGTTCCTGTGTGTAAGGGTAAAAAGCCTTCAGATTTTTCCCATTCAGGATGATACTGGCAGTACGTTTGTCATAAATGGCTTTTATTGTGTTGAGATATTTCCCTTCCATACTTAATTTGCTAAGAGTCTTTATCATGAAGTGATGTTGAATTTGGTTAAATACTTTTCTGCATCTATTGAGGTAATCATATGGTTTTTGTCCTTGATTTTCTTTATGTGGTGTATCACATTTATTGACTTGCATACATTGAAGTCCTTTGACATCCTGGCCTCTGCCGTGCCCATTCTGAGGTAGGTGACAACTAGTTATAGTAGGTTGATGATTAAACATAAGTTAGACCCTGTTCCACTTCTTAGACAACAGACATAAAGCCATCTAAACAGAACTTCTGCAGAAGGTTCTAACAACGGCCACTCCAGAATTTCTCTACAGGGGTTCTTGGGGGTCAGCCTGGGGGCTAGAGGACTTATCTTGAAGCTACCTTTGAGTGCCCAGTTTTCACTTAATTTGTGTATTTATTTGGGGTGGCTGGAGAGGTGAAGCATGAGCAGGGAGGGGGCTAATATCTTGTCACTGATGCTGGCCTGTGAAGACTGTGATGCTAACAGTAAAAGCTAAGCCAGTGGTGGCCCACCACCCAGCCAGCCATCAGGCAGTGGCTGTGAAAGCTGCTCCTGGGCTAGAATCCTGCCTCTACATCTTACTAACTGTCTAACACTTTTACCCTCTTTTCTGCCCCAGTTTCTTCACTGGGAAAATAGAAACAATAATCTATTGTAAAATAGATACAATAATCTTACCTATTTCATGGTGTCATTACAAGGAAACATAACACGTGGAAAGTGCTTAGAGTGGTGTCTAGCATATGCAAGTGCTTATTAGCAAATGCTAGCTTTTATTTTATTTTTTTTCATTAATCATTCAAAAACATTTTTCAAGTGTCTACCAAGTGCAGGTATTAAACTGCACACGAGGAAGAAGCAAACGAAGTTATATTGGGTGAAGGCCAGCTGGATCCATCAGCACATCTGAAGCCACACTCCTTGACACTGCCTTCTGCAGCTCAGCATGAGGCCCACGTGGGTGATATTACCTCGACTGCAGGACAAGGGCTCATCAACATCCCCTTCCACTTGGTACATGAAGGGAATTCCCCGTTTATCTCCATGAATCCCCTCAAAGTTTTCACAGAGCTGAAGGAACTAGAAAGAATCCCATAAAAGCCATTCAGAGAAATCTGGATTCTTCTAACACTGGAAGGCTTCAGCGGGCTCCCAGAGAACATGAAGGAACTTGGAAAGGTCTACACAGGCCAAGAAGTAATGTTTTCCTTCTCTGAGCCTCTACAGCACTACATGGCTGCAACATAGCGATGTGTCATAGCACTGACCTGCACCATCTTAGGGACAGGGACACATCTCTTCTCTATGACCTTTGTATCCTCAGTGTCCAGCACCTAGAAAGTGTCCTGCAAATGTTGACTGGATTCATTGAGAGGCAATCAAATCCTAGACCTCGGGGCTGCGTCTCCTGTCTGCAGGGACTGGGACAGGACCACTGACACACTAAGCATATTTTAACATGAACAAACAAAACATGCAGTGCTAGCACTTGTGCCCCGCAAAACTGCTGGTTTGGCTTTATTAGTGGCCAAGGAGAAAAACGGGGCATGTTGAGTTAGGACATCTTATATTATACGTAAGCTCCACCTCCCTTTTCTTTTTATAAAGCACACTGCAGATTTGCACTGTCCAATATGGTGACCACTAGTCTCATTTACTATTTAAATTAAAAATAATTAAAATAAAGTAAAAAAAAATTCAGGTCCTCATTTGTACCGGTCACATTCCAAGTGCTTAGCAGCCTCATGTGGCCAGTGGCTACTCTACTGGACAGCACAGACATAGAGCATTTCTACAATCACAGAAAATTCTGTTGGGGAGCACTGCTATAGAATCTATACTGTTGTACTAAGAAATGTTAACTAACTCCGGCAAATAAAATTTAACTGCACTTTCACAATCAATAAAGCTAATATGTTGCTCCCTTGGAATACCCAAACCTTCTAAGTTTGTTTTTTCATAAGTATTAAGACACGATGAGCTAGATGTTCTCCAGGCCTAGTCTCACGATGCTGTTGTTGAATTTAAGAATCTTTCCACACAGCATTCATTCTGTTAGGAAACTATGGTGGGCCATCAGTACCTGTATGCACTCATGTATGACCAGAGCAGTTTAATGTGGGGATGGATGGCCTGAGCCCTGGGAGAAGGAGGCTCATCAATCCTGCACGCCCCATGTCTCAGCATCCTTACGGAACATTAATGAGGTTGGGCTCCATTTGAAAGCTGCCCAAGGCATTATAGATTGGCAACATTCGGTTTCACAGGCACTGGGAATTTCTGAGATATAATTCTAGCTCTTTTGCTGATGAGTATTGTGATATGGGGACTACCATTTAACTTTGAGTTTCAGTCTCCTGTCCTTAAAATGGGGCTATTACTGATCTACCTAACCCAGTGTCCAGAGGATTAATGAGTTAATGTTTGCAGAGAACCGTGAGCTCCTTGCACTAAGGCATGCTGTGCATCATTATTTCTATTCATTCTCATGTCACAGCTGGGAAACATTAGGACTATTATGCTTACTCCTCCTAAAATGTGTTTCCTGTCTCAACATTTTAACATTACCTATGTTACCCAGACCTTAAATCTAAAGGTAAAACAGGGCCCATAGCAAGTGTGTATTGACATATGGGAGTATTTAAGTAGTTTTTCCTTTCTTTAGTAGGAGCATAACAGCAGCTCTCCTAGCAGGATGAAGGCAGTAATTGTGCTATAAATTCTCACTGCGTGCGCCTGGTGGTCAATCTTATCAGACGCAGAAAGAAAACTCTATGACAGCGCAATGACACTGTTAACACTTACATGCAATGATGTTCCCGTATCTGTTCTTCATTCTGTTCTCGTCTTTCTTAGCGGAGTCCCACGGTGCAGACTGCCCTTCGAAGAAGCTCTGGAAGGGGGAGAAAAGAAACAGTACGAATTACAGTTTGGTGCAGTAAACAAAGGGACCTTAAGAATGGGGGATATTCTTAAAGAAGGTAGAACAAGAATCAAGAAGGGAAGAATGTCCACAGGAATGAGATAAGGGATTAGTAAACTATTTTATATCTTTAATATTTCACTTAGCTTTTTCTAAACTTTGTTTTCCTTTAGTTAATATCATACAAACACAGGGATGGGGGCTGAAGAGTGAACCCACAATTTATCTGTGCAACCCAGTAAAATGATTGAGTGTTCACCCCTATCTTACCTGAATATTTAATATAGAAAAAAATAAAATTTCTCTTGATTTCTTAATTATATTACCATTTTTCAATATCCTCCTAAGAGATATAAATACATCTTTTTCCTCCCTACTCACTAACTGAAAGGTTATTTTTGGTTAAAACTGTGCAAGTAGTAAGCTAGGACTTTATGACTTCAAGGCTAAAATCCTGTAATAAACTCTGCCAGAGTATTCTTTTCATTTGTAATGGAGCTTACATGCCCATTTATTTAAGGATTTGGCATTATTACACCCGGGGTCTTTAATCTTAATGTTATTAGATTTTTTTTTTCTGTTCAAGTTATAATGAAAATATCCTCTATCAGTGGACAAGTGAAAAGAAAAAAAAAAATCTGGGACTTTCGTTTCCTCTTTAGTCCACATTGCATTTCACCTTTATGTGGTCAGCTCTAGGAGGAGGTTTGGGAAGCAGGACGGTAGCAGGAAGGATTTAGAAAAGTGGTTTCCTGTCTTTGCCACAGCTACCCTTACACTTGTCACCAGCTGGGAAGGGGGAGGACGAGGGAAGGCAGAAGAAACAAATGTAGAGCAGATGAACGAAAGCACCGTTCTGAAACGCTGTAGGGCCAGAGAGCGTGGCAGCAGGAGCTCGTGTCCTGAACACGCCCTGGACGGCTTTCCGGTTCTCCTTCCTCCCCGAACCTCTATCCCAGCTGTGGTGTTTGGCCAGCTTTGCCATTTCCACTACGCACCAGTATTTCGTGATTAGTCTGTGGTGCAACAGAACGTGTTTATTCCTTTTTATGGGTCCTGTTCTCCCTCATTAGAAAGCTGCTGCTTAGTACTGCTGCGGTAGGATGCACGTGCTCACAGACCCCTTGGGGTGCCTGTGGCTCACCTGCCCACTGCACGGCTCCAACCACGGAACAGACACTGCTGGGCACGTTCTGTTGTTTCTACATCTGTCTCCACCACCAGGCTGTGGACTCCCCGAGAGCGAGGACTGAGTGTTCATCATTTCTGTCTATCCGGGGTCTACACTTCTTGGTAGGAATCCAGTACAGTCATGTGTGGCTTAATGATGGGATACATTCTGAGAAATCTATCATCAGGTGATTTCATTGTTGTGCAAACATCATAGAGTGTATTTACACAAGCCTGGATGGTACAGCCTACTACACACCTGGCTATGTGGAAGAGCCCTCATAATCTTAGGGGACCCCCACAGTATATGTGTCTGTCATTGACCAAAACATTGTTATGCCACGAATGCAATTATTGAATGAATGAATGAATGACTGCAGTGTTTGGTTACAATATGTTTTGGTTTTGATCTCAAAATAAAACTTTATTTCTGCTGCTTACATGTGTGAAGGGTTCTAAGACGTGGGAAACCTGCCTATGCACAGCTTGTAGACTTCACACTGCCATAGTTTGTAAAGTCCGTGCCTTTTCTGTGACCTCTTGTATTGATACTTCTGTTACCCTACAGCTCAGTTTTCATCAGAGAGTGGCGGGAAAGAGAGCCCAATCCCAGCTCTGTCCCACCCTCACGCTTCGGATCTTGTCCTCAGGACATCCACGCAACCACACAGCAGGGGCAGACACCATTTACAGTACATAAGAGCAAAAGGATAGCACTACACACATAAGAGTTAAGAGTTTTAAATTGTCTGTTTTTTGTTTTTTGTTTTTGTCTTTTTCCGTGTCAGGCAATGGATCGCAACCCTCAGTGTTGCCCCCGCACCGGACCGGGGACCGGCAACGGGATCGCAACCCTCGGTGTTGCACCCGCACCTCGCTCAGCCAGTGAGCGGGAACCGGTCTGTATGTGGGATCCGAACCCTCGGGCGGGAGCGCCGCCGCGCTTCCCAAGCGGCGCACTGTAGCAGTGCGCCACCGGGCCGGCCCCTAAATTGTCTGTTTTAACTTAAGGTCCCTTAGTCGTGATTACAGTTGACACCTTATTGTCATAATAGTTTTTACATTATATTTGTCATTTTGAAAAAACATGGGAACAGACCCAGGATCACATGTACTATATATGAACAGGTATATCAATAGGGTCACATGATATATTACTAGCTGAAGGGTAAAATACTGCATGATAGAGGACAAACACAAATAAAAACATTTTTTGGTTACTAATAAATTTAATCAATAAAAATACTAGAAGTAAAAACCACTAGTTAATTCCATCTAGAACAAAAACATTATATAATCAGGGGATTTATTCAAATATGTAACTTCTATTCTGCTATATAAATATGCATTTAAAAATAGCTTCAAGAATTTTAAAGTCAGATATTCTTTTTCTGAATAGTGTCTTTGTTACTCTATGAATGACAATTATTTTACAGTTGAGTAATAACTATTATTTGACTTCCAACAATTTAATT
>NW_007727104.1:161016-161876 GCF_000696425.1 Galeopterus variegatus
CCTTGCATTTAAAAACAGTTATTTTAATTTCATTGTTTTCATTTGATTGGTGAGCAGGAAACAGACACAAATCAGCAAATGAAATAATAACCAGTCTCATTCCATCTGAGCACTACAGTTTCCAGAAAGTTTTCACAGGGATGGGCCTGTGTGTTTTCCATCTCCAAGCACTTATTATGGTCGGCACCAACAAGTGTTTGCAGACGAACGCGCCCGTCATCTCATCTGATGCTCACTAGAGTGGAGTCAGGTGTGGAGTGATGAACTTCCTGTGTGACAGCTGAGGGACAGACCTCAACGGCTCCTAACACAACCTGAATCAGACCTCAACATTTTCTGACTCTCAATCCACTGCTCTTCCTGTATCACCCCTACCCTGACAATGACTTTGAAGGGGAAAACAGTACTAAATCTACTTGGATACGCATGGCCAACAATTGCTTTCCTTACCCACATCACATCTCCTAGTCTCTAAATGAACGTTTACAACAAGAGAGTATAAAAGATGTCAAGTAAACTTAGTGTAACTGTTGATTACTTTTATAAAATAGGATTTTTTTTTCTTCCCTCATATGATATGTGTTCATTGCAGGGAAGCAATGTGTTCATTGCAGGAGAAGTCGAAGTTCTTGCAATGTGTCTCTCAACTTCCTATCCAAGAATTATGTGAATCACTATAAATAGCAAAATATATTTTTAAAAAACAAAAGCACACACAGAGAAAGATGTCCTCTGAGAAAAAGATCACATGACCAGCGCCTGCACAGATGCCACCATCTCCTGACTCCCTCTAGACACAGTGACCACATCTTGCATTTCTCAAACAGTTCTGCTTCCAGTTATATGGCCAACCTCCCCAT
>NW_007727104.1:162911-169760 GCF_000696425.1 Galeopterus variegatus
TGTCAGCGTCGTGTGTGGTGCTCAGGCAGGCCCGGCGCAGAGGTGCAGCTCGGGAGGTGGCGGCCGCTCTTCCTTCTTCCTCCCCTGGGAGACACAGGCTCCTGGGAGGTCCCTGTGAATCCACCTCCCTTTTTTTTTTTTTTTTTCTCAGATCATGACATGGACGGGTAGTACTAATACACCGACCAGCAAAACACGCCTGAGGAAAACCAAGTGGCTCGGGTTATCTCCAATTTTGCTAGGCAATCACTCTATTATGTCCTTTTCCACATACTTTTCTGGCTTTTAAATATCTTTTAATAAATTAAGACAAGTCATTGCACATTTTATGATTTTCTCCTGTGCATTTTTATTTAGGCAAGAAGAAAAGGTTCTTTAGCTATCTATCTTTTTTTTTTTATCCTTAAGAGGTCAAAAGTTATACATGTCCTTTAAAATTACATAAATTGAATTATTTTTTTGAATTTATTTCTAATTAAAATATATTGATTGTACATATTTATGGGGGTACAGAGCTATATTTTAATACATGTATATAGTGTGTAATGATCAAATGAATTATTGAATTCGTGTGAAGAATTCTACTGTAAGCCAATATTCTCAGGATGTAAGTAATCATGACATAATTTATGTTGTATCTAGAGGAGAATGGTTCTTATCGCATTTGTTGAAAGTAAAGCCAAACAGGTTTTGAATTCTCCTCGTGCTGAGACAGAAAGAACTTTATTCCTTGAAGGAGTCAGGATTTTCTGAGCTTGTGCCAATGACTGGCTTCTGGTCACTCAGGGCAACTTTGCTTATCTGCTCCTTACGATGCCTGAGACAAAGGCTTACGTTCAAATGTAAGTAAAAACTCCAATTCCTCCTGCATCTCTCACCTCATAACTACTGCCTGACAGAGTTAGGAGAAGGGTCACAAAATCAAATTCAGCCAAAGCACAGCAGTGACTGCGAACCAGAGGCCCAGTGTGAGAGAGCAGAGGGAGGGCTTTGGGAACCGAGGCTAAGACGGTCATTTAGCAGCTGCAGAGCAGCAATGTCAGGACAAGCCTGGGAGACAGGGATGAGGGCCCTTGCTCCCAGGACAGTCCTGATAGGAGGAATGTTGGGTACAAAATGCACATTTGGGCAATATTTAGTGTTTAGGGTAGATTTTTAATATGCAGGTATAATTTAACACACCAACTATGGACATTTTATTATGAAAAAAACACTTTATGTATTTTGGGGATTTAAGTTAATGGCTTCACTGCACCTTCTGTTAGAATTTTCATAAATATACTTATGCTTTTATTTTACTTAAAATGTAATTAAAGTGCTTCCTCTGACTACCTTAGCTCATACATACTGAGGAAAGGCAGCAAACCTGGGAGCCACTGTAAAGAGCAATAAGTCTCTGAAACAATTAAGATGAAACCAGGCAAGCTCCAGTGAATAGCAATCACTGCTCCCCTTGAAGATGCTGCACTCTCCCTGGGCATGGAGCAGGAGGAAATTGAACATCCTGCACTGTCATTTTCTTCTGAATAGGAAACATGTCTTTGTGATTCAATAACCTCCTCCCCACCCTTCACACCACCATCCTTTTCTACAGGATATAATTATACATCCTAGTTGCCCACCTCAAGAGAACGTTACTCCAAAATGAGGCAGTCTGTTCAAAATATCACAGCTCCCAGATATTAAAAAAGGAGAAAAAAACCCTATTCAACAGAAAAGCTGCCAGAAAGAAAGGGATGCAGGTCAAGGCTGTACATAACATATGCTATGTTTTCAGGAAGTGCAGGGTCAACTTTGTCAGAAGGTTCTGAAACCAAATTTTCCCTCCCTTTCTCATATGAATAAAATTGTGCATGCAAAATGACTAAAATCGTCTCCCTGAGAGAAGGAACACGAACTCACTGGGGCATGCAGAGTCTCTGAACTTTCTTTGTTTTCTGCCCATACTTCTCTTCTGGTTCTTCCAATTGCTGCACTGTATTAGGCCCATATAAACTATTTATTGCTATAGCACTAAAGCACCTGAAGACACCTAACCTGATGGGCCACACAGTGCCCCAGAAGTTAAGGCACAGTGGCAGCAGTGGTCACTGGTCACACTGCCGTATTCCAGTGTTCTAGACGAAGTAATCATGCATGCTTCAAGGGCAAGAGAGGTAGGGATTGGGTAAAAACAAGAATCTAGACATACGAATTACATTATTTCTAAATAAGCTGAAATGTAAATGTGAACACTCATTGATTCTTTTAAAGAAGTTGCTGATCTCTCAGAACGTAAATGTGAACACTCATTGATTCTTTTAAAGAAGTTGCTAATCTCTCAGCATGTCAAATGGCCCCTTTTTTATTGCAACTTTAATTCTGAATTTTGCAGAATTTGTCTGTTTTGCAAGATTCAGGAGGGTGATGATCTTGGCAACAGTTGCCATATAACTACCTTCCCTTACCTAACATCTCTCTCTTATGACAATAGAATTGAGGTTTGCAGCCTTAAAAAAAAAAGCTATATGCTGTTTTAGTGCCTAGAAACAGTCCTCCCGATGTTCTGCTGGTCCCTGGGAGACCTTCACCCCACTTGTTTTTCTTTCCCTTTAAATTTGCCCGGTTTCAAAAGCCCCCTTTCTTCCCACCATCAGGATCACTGAGGTAGTCAGCTCCTGCTCCCAGCGTGACATATCCCTCAAGTGTACTGAAGCAGAAACAAGTTGAGAACCGCCGATCGAGTGGCAAGAGAGAAAAAAAATAGCTCTTAAGTGAGAGACGGAGGAAAACGGCAACTGTGGAGCACTGGTAGCTGCTGAACATTCCGTGGACATGGCCAATATTCCATGGAACTAGGCTGACGCACACAGGGCAGCTTCAAAAAGGGATGATTTTGACATAACTGGGGTGAGTTTCAGTGGAGCAGTCATTGTAAGAGGCTGAGGGCCTGCATCAACTCCCTCTGTCCCCTAGAAGACAGCCCGCTCAGGAGGACCCGCATTCCCAGCAGTGCCAGGGCTCCCTCTTAACCCAGGCCTGCAGGGCTGGAGCCTCTGCCTTCCTACGTGTGGGATGATGTTCTCAGAGTGTCGGGGAGTCCCTGCTTCCCTGGCACTTGCCCCGGAAGGGGCTTTCAGAGGCTCCTCACAAGGATAATATACATAGGTTTGAAATTCAAAGGCTGCATTTGCAGATTCCTACTTCCTGACAGGGTCTCTTCTGCTTATTATGGAATGAGGGTGGTTGTAGTGGAGGAGTGGGACCGCAAGGGATTTATAGCCGTGTTTACATTCATTACATAAAACTTGGTCAAACTTTACTTTTTCAAGTAGAGCTTGAGTTGGGCATTGCCTGGCTCTTGATTATGGTGTATTTCAATGGGATCAATCAATCCTTCAAAGATTCTGGAACTTGGATCTGCTCATCTTTACTGCATTACCCTGGCAACCCTGAGGAGGCCACAGTAATTGGATAGGGTGTCAAAATAATGGTGTCAATGAGCGACCTGTCACAGGTAACAAAAAAAGGACTTCTCTGTTTTAAAGACATTTGAAAGTATCTGATTCAATTGTTTTGTCGTTCTTATAAGTCACACTGGGTTTAAGTCCTACCTTCAGGATCACCACCCACATTTCAGAGAGAGAGCAATTTTCACTTCCCCTCAGATGCAGATATTCCCAGTTTGGGATGTTAACACTACCCAAGAACTGTAATTTCCCCCACCTCTGCACCTGACTTGAAACAGTGATTCGTCAGCGAGCCTGTGCTAAAAGCACCCAGATCTTCAGAGATGAGCAAGAGTGCTTGGAAAAAGGCATCCTCAAAATAGTGAGAGAGCAAATGGATGTTTTCACGGAAATTTAGCTCCTTTCCTTCTTGAGAGCAGCCAGAGAAGGTGAGTTCCTACTCACGTCTTGCCGCATTACTGCAGTGGCTTCCTGACTGGTCTCTTTGCAGCCCGCCAGTTTACAGACCTGTCCCAGAGTGGGCTTCTAAAAACACTGCAGGGCACCTGTCACTTTCCTGTTTGGAAGCCTAGCAGGTCTCTCTGCTGACAATGTGGCTTCGGAAGGACTATGAGACTCAGCACTTGGGTGCCCAGTCAAGGGTGCTGGGTACGATCCCTGCTCTGATATAACAGCTGGAGACTTTGACCACAGCACAGCCAGACTGACTCTGCTGCCACTTTCTGCTACTGTCTCCCTGACAATCCTGCCTAACTTTTTCCTCCAGTGGCACTGTGTTTTTCCTTCATTGATTCTGTATGGTACTTAGAGGTGGGGTAGTGGTTTTATTCTTGACCCTCTGTTTGAAAAAAAAAAAAAAAAAAAGCCAATATCCTTCCATGGAACTTCTTGGAGAGCTGTGAGTTTTAAAATATCGTCACCTCA
Source organism: Galeopterus variegatus (assembly GCF_000696425.1). Taxonomy (NCBI): domain Eukaryota; kingdom Metazoa; phylum Chordata; class Mammalia; order Dermoptera; family Cynocephalidae; genus Galeopterus; species Galeopterus variegatus. Next base: position 167,285 of record NW_007727104.1, read on the forward strand.
GAAAACAGAGCACATAAGCACCATCAAATGATTGAAAATCTAAGGACACTTTTTAAAGTGATGACAGACTTGAAAATGAATAAGTGCAGCAGAAAAAGGAATTTTAATGTGAGATGTATGACTCTCTTTTTGACATCTATTAATTTATAAAGTCTATCAACATAATTCCCAGGCTCTTTCTGGCATACCTAAGTCATGGTGATTAAAGATCAAAATTTAGAATGAAGAATTATTTTAGAAATTTAGAAAACAAAGTTAGAAATACCTTTTCAAACAGTTTAGTGAAAAATAATTACATCTCAATTTATTCTGTAAGAAAGTTCAATGTCTACTCTTAAGAGCAAACATTTTTATTGAAAATTATAACCCAAAGTTATTTCTAGAGTCACAGAGGCTCTCCTTTATTGACTGATTTTTAACCAAATGTCATTTCTTATTGAAGACTGTGGATACTATCACTTCAGAGCTACACTGACTACTTCTTGTGAGGGAAGTCTTGGCATTCAGCCTTAGTCTGTGGGCGTGGGCAGGAGATTCTAAACTCAGTTCAAGCAGTGAGTGTGCACCGGGACACAGCACAAGTCCCGGCCTGGAGGAAGTTCCTGCATCCATAGGTAGTCACAGCCTCCCCTGGGACACCTGAAGGAACCAGCTCACCTCCCCAAACAGATACATTGTCTTACTGGGAGCCCGGGTAGAATGCCTTAGCCGTCTGAATGTCCCCCCAGAAACTGTTACTCATCTCATTAACATGCTTTGGGACTGGGAAGCTGCATGTGGCTAGAGGGAAGGAGGAAAGAAGAATCCCTGGAGGTGGGTGACAGTGACCTTTAGGAGGAGTCAGCAGCAATTCCCAAAGTCCTTCCTAAGTCTGCCACTGATACTGCCTTTCCGGTTGCTTCCCTTATCTGTCCCTTACCACCTTCCTCCAATCTATTTAACAATATACATTTAACTACTGTATGGTTAAGTACATGCACTTGCAAATGAAGCTTTACATTATTATAGTAAATGGAAAGTCAGTAATACTTATCTCAGGTAAAGACAATAGAAAAAGCAGATACAAGGAAATCCAAACAACAGTATGAATTGTGGCCTGGCAGGGCTGCTCAGCTACATTTCGAGCCTGAGAACTCTTCTTTGGGAGAGAGAAATGGGAAAGACGCTCACCCCGAACTAAGGCTCACTGATGGGTCCAAAGGCTCACTGGTGGGACCCCCATACAGCCCACTGGAACCCCTGCCAGCCAGTGCTGCTTATCCGTGTGCACGCACCTCCTAAACCCGCCTGCACGTCACCAGCTGCTAGCATCCCACACCTGGAAAATGGAATTCACCATCCATCCTGGCTCGCAACACAGGGGGCTGAAGAGGAGAGTGGGGGATCTAGGACCTGCAGACTCGGGTTTAAATCTCAGCTCTGACCAATTCTTAACTGTGTGGCCACAGGCAAGTTACTGAATTTGTTTCTTAATTTTCGAAACAGGATTTCTATAATTAAATTACTTAACAGGATTGCTTTCTGTATTAAAACCAATGAATATCAGACAAAAGAACATGTAATGCTTGTACATATAAAGTGCCATAGAGTTGTTATGTTATGAGTTTAACATGTAGAAGTTGAAGGACTTCTATGGAGATGCACAGGGCATTAGAGTCACAAATATCTACGTCCTCCCCAGACAGCAAGCTCCACCAGGGGAGGAGCTGAGCCTGTCTGCACTGCCTTAGCTCCTAGCACATACCTGGAACAGAGGAGGTGCTTGGAAGTATTGGCAAACAAATAAGTGACTACTGTAAGTCACAAGATTCATTCATCATAAATGTATTTAAATTTATTATTTTTGAGGTCTCGTTCTTAAACAGTTTTTTAAAAATTACATACTCATATCTAATTTTAAATAAATTACTATCATGCTTGAGAGAGTAATACTGAAAAGACACATTTTACATGGAGGGCGTTGTACACAGAATTTTACTGAAAAGGTACGTTTTACGTGGAGGGCACTGTACACAGAATTTTAAAAATTCCTCTAACATTCTGTAGTATAGACTTTATTTTCTCCCCTTCAAAAAAAAGGAATCACAATCTGCTGAAAGGATAACAATTAGTTTAAGTGAACCAAGGTCAGATGCTAGAAGGAGGGAGCCAAAAGTTGTATTTAGAATTTGCTGATGATTTAAGAAAAATAAAGAGTTGGCCTTAATTCAAGGAACCAGATATTAGATTAAAACCTTGGGGGTACATGGTTCGATTTTTTATTTAGAACTACAAGGTTTGGGATTAAACTAAAAATAAGATGCTTCAAGCTATTAGACATACTGCCTTAAAACATTTTGGAGAAGGCAACAGGATTGAAAGTAAATTAAACTCAACTCGAGGGTCAATTCTGAAATGCAAACAGCAAAAACCCAGCGCCTTTGAATGGCCTGTGTTACCATCTCCATCCTAAACAGAACGAACTTCACATAGTATC
>NW_007727104.1:170539-171764 GCF_000696425.1 Galeopterus variegatus
CAGGGAGAATACTACAGTCCTGTGACGTGCTGATTAAAACAGATCCATTCCCAGAGGCAGACACGCCCCACTGCCACAGCCTTCCAGACAAGGTGTCAAATGAAAGCAAGTGCAGTCTGTGGGCTTACCACGGCTATTAACCCACTCCTCAGGTAGGGCTTGCTTTGTAATGACAGTGTGGGCTCCTCTGGCAGCTAGAATTAATTAAGAACTATATGGGGATGCTGAAGAGCCAGCAGCAATCTGCAGAGTCCTGGCAGTTAATTAAGGGTCAAAAAAGGGCCTGCCTTCTTTCTCCTGCCCTGCCTGTGATTTGGGGCCTCCAAGCGACGATCTTGCACGGATGCCGACTTCATGCCTCGCCCGCTTCCCATTCCCCACTCCCAGCCAGAGAAGATGACCTTAAGAGAGGTCATGGCTGCATCCTCATTCTTTCACAGTGCTCACATCTAGATCATCCTGGACAGATGAGAACACTTCCCAGGATGTATGATCTTTGAACAAAGGGATTTCACCACCCTCTTAAAGAGTTTGTCAACTCAGATGTGCTTTCAAAGAGGCAGTTACAAAACCCCTTTGAAAAAGAAGTAAACAGTGCATGTTATGTACACAAATACACCTCTGGGTGGAAAACAGGTTGAGAAAAAGAGCAAACATTTCAACAGATAGGAGAGTTTAGGGCTGATCGGCACACGTGGATTTACACATCAGCATCAATAGAGACCCTCCTGCTTGCCCCCTGCACCCTGCGCACGTGAGGGTTACATCCTGAGTTCACAAAGAAGCTGTGTGCCACAGCCCCTTCCTATTTTCAGCAGCTACGTGCAATTTTGCACGTACCCAAGAACTTCAAACGAACTTCTAAGCAATTACATTTGCAATGAAATGTATAATGTGATCAGGTCTTTCATTTATTTATTTTTTCATTTTGCCTCTGCTGTCACTGACGACTGCAGCAATCCCTCAATCAGCAGTGAAGGGTGAGGTTTAATGACTTTATGTATAATTTAGTTTTCTGCAATATGCTTCTTCGCTTTCTGTTTCCGCATAAGCTCAGGAAGGTATGGCAGTTTATCAGATCTACAAGGACACCAAAGATTTACAAACATCTCAGGTTTACCTTTTTATCCTACAACTTCTCATTAGAATTGTGCACTCAAGTTAACTTAGCTGCTATAAAATATTACAAAAGTCCATCCAAGGAGACAGCAGGTGCTTTTATATT
>NW_007727104.1:172370-185714 GCF_000696425.1 Galeopterus variegatus
ACTTAGCTGCTATAAAATATTACAAAAGTCCATCCAAGGAGACAGCAGGTGCTTTTATATTTTGCATTGTTCCCCAAATAAAAATTTTTAGGTAACTTTGGCTGCTGTACAGATATCATCTTTACAAAGACACCAGAAATGTCTCTTTCATTATATCTACTTGAGATTAATTTGGGTACCTATGAGGTATGTATAGAGAAACAGCTACAGGGGGCTGGCCAACAAACAGCTAAAGGAACAGTGTGTGCTGCCCATTCAGAATTCTGAAATGAAACAATATATACTGAAAAACCCAAATCCTGCTTTGTAGACATGCTTATGTTTTTCTATAGTTTTTGTCCTCCCTCTATTCTACTTTTCTCCCCACTAATAAGAACTTAGAGTCATGCATGATATATTAGCTTTTCTTTTAAATCAGTTATCCATAGTCTCTAAAACCACAAAATATTTTTAAAGTGTAGCTCTTCTAGTAGCATTCCTAGGACAATCCAGTTCATCGTACCAAGAGAACTTTAAACAAACAAAAACACATATGCCTACACAGACACACACAGAAAACACAAAAAAATCTTGAACGTTTTAAGCTTTGCCTTTCCTTGGAAGATGTTAATTAGTTAGATTCTAAGTTTGTATAATTGGGAGACTGACTTTTTGAAATGTCTTCATTTCTACATATTGAACGTTAACACATGATTTTAATGTCTCCCCTCCACTGCTCCTTTACTTGATTACACATATTTTGCATATACTTCATTGAAAAATGTATTGCGATGTTTTAAGTGCAATTTGGCTGTGCTTTGGTGGCCAACACCAAAGAAAAAATACATTTTGCTACCATCTGGCCTTCCTCCGCGATGCTTCTTCAGTGCTAACTGTGGCAAATCTACGCTTAAATCTGACTCCCAACACTCGCAGATACACTGAAAATTGTACAAACAAAAGAAATAAAACTGGGTCACTTTACATGATGAAAGTTCTAACATCAACATTATACAGACATGCAGTCAATAAACTTAATTTCCAACATTTCTACCATTTTATATTTTTGGAAAAATAAAAATAAAAAAGATTATACTTTCTACAAATTTCTACAAATGATGCTTTCTTTTTTTTTTTTTTGTCCTTTTTGAGACTGGCCTCACCATGCTCATGCTCAGCCAGTGAGCGCTGTGAGCGCACCGGTCATCCCTATATAGGATCCGAACCCGCGGCGGGAGCGCTGCTGCACTCCCAGTGCCGTACTCTCCCGAGTGCACCATGGGCTCGGCCCCAAATGATGCTTTCTATTCCTGTCATTGACAATTAGGAGAAAGTTGTCAAGCTTCCTTCTGGTATCCGATGCACGCAGAATCCCTGCTCCAACCATCTTCCCATGTTCTCCACCCCTTCGGGTTCTACAGGCCCAAGGAATAGGCGACATGTGGAGGGAGATTCTACTTCCCTGCTGTACCTAGAAGAGGGCACGGGCCCTGGCTGTAGCTGACCTGGGCTGAAATTGCAGCACCCCTCTTGAGCTGGGTGACATGGGTAAGTGACTGAACTCTCTGAGCATTAGTTTCCTCATTTCTGGGGTGTGTGTGTGGGGGTTGTTGTCAGCCTTAAATGAGGTGTTTCCTGGAGGTGTTTAGTTCAGTGCCTGGCCCATGGCTGATGCTCACTGAATGTTAGCTGCTACTATGATACAAATGTACCACCACCAGGAAGTCCACTACCTGGCAGTAAAAATTTTCAAAACCATGGAATTCTGATTGGTTGGTAAACTTCAGCATCACTGGGCCTTCAGCAAGACAGTCCTATACAGAGCTCCTCATCCAAAACAGTCAGCCCCATGCCTTCGAGGTGCCTACGAGGAGTTAAGCACAGCTTTCAGCACTGTGATTGTGAAGACCACATCAAAGAATCGACGGCCTCCTGCTTGGAGAAGGAGCAGTCCAGTCGTAACATTCATGAAACGGACAGCAAATGGTATACAGCAGTGTGTAAACAGAGGCTACATTATGCTGCAAGGACTCTAGTGTGCTGTGAAGTTTGGAGAAAGGAGACATCAGTGAGGGCTTGAGGGGTTGGGTGGGGAAAGCTTCAAGGAGCAGGCGGACATGAGCTGGTCCTAGTAGAACTGACTGGAAGGATTGGAAAGGTCCTTTTTTCCAGGAAGGGGACAGAAATGGGTTCCAGATAGAGGCAGGTGGTGCCTGCAACAAAGACAGGGGATGGGGATGAGGGAAAATGAGGAGGCGATCTGACCCCAATGAGAGGCTGTTATCACAGAATGAGGGGACACAAGGAGAGGTGGGAAAAGCTCACTGATGAGGGTCCCAAACACTAAATGCTTTGGCACAGTGTTTTCTTTTCTTTTCTTCCTTTTGTCTTTTTTACTGACCGGTAACGGGATCACAACCCTCGGTGTTGCGCCCGCACCACGCTCAGCCAGTGAGCGGGAACCGGTCTCCACATGGGATCCGAACCCTCAGCGGGAATGCCGCCGCACTCCCCAAGCGGCGCACTCTCCAGTGCGCCACCGGGCCGGCCCGGCACAGTGTTTTCTAAGCACAGGGGAGTGAGTAATACTTCAGTGTGACTCTAGAAGGGTAAGCCTGGAGCTGGTTAATGGCTGAATTGATCAGAGGTGTTGGCTGATGGCCCTGGCCATGACCCAAGAACGAAGGGACTCTGTTCTGGAACACAGTGACACATCTGTTTATATCTTCATGCACACACACACACAGGTGTATACACAAAATGTCATTCTCTCAACAGTCCTGTGAGGTGGACATGGATCCCTCATGTCCCTAAGCACAGAATCGGAGGTTTGAAGAGGTGCACCAAAACAGGGAGGCGAAGTCCAGCACCCACAGCAGAGTATGCCCTGTCAGACAGCACAGGGAGCACCGCAGGAGCTGTTGCGAGATTTTAAGACTTTCTGACCGCATTCACGTCTCACTTAAGTAACAACAGTTCCTATACTTACCTGCAGAGCTCTGAACACAAGACAGTCTCTTGGAACAACTGAAGTCTATGCATTTCCATTATTAGGCTCTTCGCAAATCAAATGGACAGAGCTGAAAGTGGATGCTTTGATTTCTTATTATCTATTTAATCACAATTTTAAAATCTAGTACTAATTTTTTATGTAGTCACTTTTTTTACAGCACCTACAAGTTGCAGGTTGCAGAAGAAATGTATTCTCTACAATGACTGAGGCTGAAGAACACTCACATATGGAAATCCCACTAGTGATCTTTCAACCTGTGATGCTGGAATGGTGTCTAATGTCAATCAAAACCCCAGTGAGTTCTTCCTTGGTTAATTATATATGCAAGCTCTTGACAGTGACATTGGAGGAATGTTTCCTGAGGACAGAGATCTCTTACCTACCCCGGCTCAAAGTTTTTGAGCTTTGCTTCACAGGGTCCTGGCACTTATTGTGGTGTATAGGCTATGTCCCTAAGGCTCTGAATGTCTAACTGTACTTCTGAGAGTCCTTGTGAGAGAAGAGTTTATAGGTCTAATTATTTAACAAATGTTTAGAGGATGTCATTCTGAAAAATGGGCAAGGGCGATGCCAGCACAACTCAAGTGCTGATTAAATTGTTTTGACAAAATTGCCAGTTCGCAAGAATCATGACAGCCACTACTCAAACCAGTGTGCAAGGGAAACTACTGGAAAGAGACACATTGGAAAAGCATTGGAAGAGCAATGATGAAGAATCATTTATTTTATGGGAACGCTGATGTCAAATATTGGTAAGTTCTTATTAAAAAAAAAAGCTTTAGAGTTATCTGACCAATGCAGTAGACATAGCTAAAACTCAAATACATAAATTTAAAAATTTTTTTCAGTGCAAATAGATCAAGTTCCATGTTCCGCAGCCTGCCTGAGGCTCTTTAAAATGGTTGAGGTCAATAATGTGAATGAGATCTGTGCCAAGCTTATAAACACAAGTCCCACATGGAAACTGGACATCAAGATCCTACACCAAGCATAAACCACTGAGGCCTCCAAGGCAGATTTACTCCCACCCAACAAAGCATGGGATGGCATGACAGTGAGCAACACTGGTCAGCTTTCTCCATGGGGAAGCACCGGTGCCACCTGGTACTCCTGAGCACAGTGACAATGTTTCCCACACACTGGGGGCAGGTGAGTCACCACAGTAATAATATTTCCCACACACTGGGGGCAGGTGAGTCACCAACCAGCTGCAAAAGAGTCGCAGCAATGAAATGAAAACATCACAAGACTTTAATGCTGACAGTTCAGAACACATTCAGAGGAACCTCAAAAGGGCAGAAGAAAATGGGAAAATTATATGGGGCTTTTCAGCAAAGTACTTTTCCGTCAGTTTTAAATTGTTTGTCCAGCTCCATTTTCTCCTTTCTGCTCATCAGACTTCCTGGACAAGTTGAATTGTTCCTAAATACTGGCAGTCTTGAATTGCAAATACAACTTAGAAAAGACCCATATCATATATACCAACTATTCCTATTATACCTGCTGAATTCCCCCAACCTCTGACAACTGAGATGTCTCCACTGGGAGGATCTTGTTTAAAAATTAGAGCTTTTAGACAAAGCTGCAAAGGTTCAGCTGTGGAAGGAAGAGAAAAGATAGTAGCTGCGGAGGGAGACGCCCGGGCCCAGCTGAGCCTGGGTTGCAGGGCAGTGACAAAAGAGAGAGAAAGATGAGCGATGAGCCCAGGACAGCAGGAAAGAAGACGCAACTGAGCAGCGGGAGCAGAACACATAATCCCATCTTTCCAAACCACTGCAATTTGCAGAGGGAAAATGGGCTGGCAAGAGGCTCACACAAATGATCAAGAATAGAGGGATGCATGTAACAGAAGGAAAGCAGACAGAGATATTCACTCCATCTTACATGAACGTCCTCCGCGTAAGGCAGGCAGTAAAACTGAGAGGCAAACACAGAGGAAGGAGTCTGCTATCAGGAGAGCAACGCAACAGCCCAGCTGCTGCTAGAAAGCATCTCTGATAATGGCAAGAGTGGGTGACGATGCCCGGGCTTGACACTTATTAGTAACCAATGGCAAAGGACAGCAGAGGCCCATGTCCCAAAAGAAGCACAGCCATCACTGGAACTATGTGGTGACCAGGTGGAAAACATAGTTGTAGGACATAAGAAAGGCATGCAACCTTTGGTGGGTTCCTAATTATTCCTGTGGGACAGAACAAAAGCGATGGTCTTGAGGACAGAGACCAAAAGATTCACTGATCTTTTAAATATTAGGGCCTAATTTAGAGGGTCCTCAGTAAACATTGGCCAAATGCATAAATGAGCAGCTTAAATACTACCATGTAGATGCTAGAAATCCCAGGGAATCCTTGTTATCAGGGAACCTCCTTATCAGGAGATATTTAGAGGAGAAAAAATGATATCTATTAGAAGGGTAAGCAATTAAATTAATTCTAGATTTTTCAACGTAAATATGCATGCTAACTTTTCTATAATGACTAGTAAAAGAAAAGAGTGTATACTTTCCAAATTAGTAGAGGAAAAAATATAATGAGACAAACAAAACTTAATAATAAAATAAGGAAGAAAAGGCAGGGTACAGAGAAAAGTAAAAGAAAAAATAACTTACAAAATATGACAGAAATGCATTCAAATAGATCAGTAATCACAATACATTAATACCAAGATGTAACATGCAGAGTTTAAAGATAAAAGCTGTAGGACTTGATTGAAATAATAAAATCCAGCTACATGATATTTATGAGACATTAACTACAACAGAAAAGTGGAAAATATACTCCAGGAAAATACTAATTGGAAGGAAACTGGCAAAGTTATACTGAAACTAGACAAAATAACTAACCCACATACTTACAACCAACTGATCTTCAACAAAGGCAACAAGAACATACACTGGGGAAAAGACGGTCTCTTCAATAAACAGTGCTGGGAAAATGGGACATCCGTACGCAGAAGACTCAAACCAGAGTTGTACCTCCTGCCATATACCAAAATCAAGCCCAAATGGATTAAACACTTAAATATATATCCGAAACTATAAAACTCCTAAAAGAAAACAGGGGAAACACTTCAGCAAGCAGGACTGGGCAACGACTTTATGAATATGACCCCAAAAGGACAGTCAACAAAAGGAACAATAAACGAATGAGATTATATCAAACTAAAAATCTGCAAAGCAAAAGGAACAATTAACAGAGTGAAAAGACAACCTACAGAGTGGGAGAAAATATTTGCAAACTATGCATCTGACAAAGGATTAATATCCAGAATATGTAAGGAACTGAAACAACTTAACAATAAATAAACAAGTAACCCAATTAAAAAATGGGCAAAGGAGCTGAATTGGCATTTCTCAAAGGAATATATACAAACGGCCAACAGACATATGAAAAAATGCTCAGCATCATGGAAATGCAAATCAAAATCACATTGAGATATCACCTCACTCCAGTTAGACTGGCTATTATCAAAAAGAATAACAAATGCTGGTAAGGATTTGGAGAAAGGGGACCCTCCGGCACTGTTGGTGGGACTGTAAATTGGTGCAGCCCTTATGGAAAACAGTATGGGGTTTCCTCAAACAACTACAGATAGAACTGCCATATGATCCAGTAATTCCACTCCTGGGTATATACCCAAAGAATGTAAATCATGTAAAAGGGATACCTACACTCCCATGTTTATCACAGTTCTATTTACAACAGCCAAGACTTGGAATCAACCTAAATTTCCATTGTTGGATGAGTGGATAAGGAAAATGTGGTATATTTACACAAAGGAATACTACTCTGCCATAAAAAAGAACAAAATCCTGCCATTCGCAGCAACATGGATGAACTTAGAGAAAATAATGTTAAGTGAAATAAGCGAGGAACAGGAGGAATACTGCATGTCCTGACTCATAAGTGGGAGCTAAAAAAATAAACCAATAAATTAAAAAAAGAAAGATACAACAATCACAACAATATGTTGAACTTTGGAAAGGAGATAACAGAACAGAGGTTATCTGAGGTGGGAAGGAGGGGAAGGGGAGTAAGGGAGGAAAGGATAAAGGGCCACAAAAAACAATTACATTGCATAATATTGAATATACTAATTATTCTGAAGAGCATCACATATTGCACAGAGGTGTTGATATGCAACCTTGTATCCCACAGATACATACAATCAATTATGGTTCAATAAAAAACACACAAAATATTACTAAAGACAATGGTATCACTGCCTAATGATAAAATGTTTTTTTTTTTTTTGTCTTTTTTGTGACCGGCAAGGGGATCACAACCCTTGGTGTGGTGTCGCCCACACCGCACTCAGCCAGTGAGCACACCGGCCAGTCCTATATAGGATCTGAACCCACGGCAGGAGCATCGCTGCACTCCCAGCACCGCACTCTCCTGAGTGCGCCACGGGGCCAGCCCGATAAAATGTTTAATTGACTTGGAAGAGATAATTCTAAATTTGTATTTATCTAATAACTTACTTTCAAAATATATAACCTCTTTTAACACACCTCTTTCAGTAATTGATTAGACAAAATTTAAAAGCTTGACCTAAAGAATATAGAGAATACTGCACTCAATACATAAGAATACATAAAATATTTAAGAACACATAAAATATTTAAGAACACTGACCATGTGTAAGGCTCTAATGTCCACAAATTTTAATAAATTTTCTATGATTATAATGCAACCAAGTTGGAAATTATTAACTAAGAGATTTAAAAATCTCCCATACACTGAGAAATAAAACACACACTCATATACTCGCTTGCTTCTAAATATTTCATGGGTCAAAGAAGAAATAATAATGAAAGATTAAAAATACTTAATACTCACTGATAATAGAGATACTATCTATTGGAACTTACTGGGTACAGGACAACTGTTACTTAGAAAGAAAATGTGTGAGTTTATTTCTGGAGTGTCAATTCTATTCTACTGGTCTATTTGCTGTTTTATGTCAGTACTATACTCTTTTGATTATTGTAGCTTTGCAATATAGTCTTACTTCAGGATATGCGATGCCTTCAGTTTTGCTTTCTGAAGATTCTTTGGTTCTTTGGGGTCTTTTGTGGATCCACACAAATTATAGGATTATTTTTCCTATTTCTTTGAAAAAATGCATTTGGAATTTTGTTAGGGATTGCATTGAATCCATATATGGCTTTGGGCAGTATGAACATTTCTAATCCAAGTTCATGGGGATATCTTTCCATTTATTTGTTTCTTTGATTTGTCAATGTCTTCTAGTTTTCAGTGTACAAATCTTTCGCCTCCTTGGTTAAATTTATTCCTAAGCATTTTAATCTATTTGAAGTTATCCTAAGTGGAATTTTTTCTTTATTTCTTTTTCAGATAGTTTGTTGTTAGTGTATAGAAATGCAGCTGATCTTTATATGTTGGTTTTGTATCCTACAACTGCACTAAATGATTTATTAGTTCTAACAGTTTTTTTGGTGGAGTCTTCAGGGTTTTCTATATATAAGATCATGTCATCTGCAAACAGAGATACTTTTCCTTCTTTCTTTCCAATTCGGATGCCTGTTATTTCTTGTTCTTGCCTAATTGCTCTGGCAAGGACTTCTAATACTACAATGAATACAAGTAGTGAGAGTGGACACCTTTGTCTTGTTACTGATCTTAGTATGATATTAGCTGTGGGCTTTTCATACATGGCCTTTATTATGTTGAGATATATTCCTTCTATACCAATTTGTTAAGGGAGTTTTAACCATGAAATGATGTTGGATCTTGTCAAATGCTTTTTCTGCATCTGTTGAGATGATCATAACCTTTATTCTGTTAATATGGAATATCACATTTATTGATTTGTGTATGTTGAACTATCCTTGCAGCCCTGGGATAGATCCCACCTGACCATGGTGTATGATCTTTTTAATGTTCTGTTGAATTTGGTTTGCTAGGATTATGCTGAGGATTTTGCATCTATGTTCATTGTGAATATCTGCCTGTAATTTTCTTTTATTGTAGTATGTTTATCTGGTTTTGGATAAGGGTAATGCTGGCCTAGTAAAATATGTTTGGAAGTATTCCCTCCTCTTCATTTTTGGAAAAGTTTGAGAAAGATTGGCATTAATTCTCTTTAAATGTTTGGTAGAACTCACTTACGAAACCATCTAGCCCTAGGCTTTTGTTTGTTGGGAAGTTTTTGATTAGTGATTTAATCACTTTACTTGTCAGTGGTCTGGTCAGATTTATTCATGATTCAGTCTGGGTAGGTCGTATGTTTCTAGAAATGTATCCATTTCTTCTAGGTTATCCAATTTGTTGGCATACAATTGTTAATACTGGTATTAGTTGTGTCTTCTTTTCATTTATAATTTTATTTATTTGAGTCATTTCTTATTTTTGGTAAGTCTATCTAAAAGTTTGTCAACTTTTTATCTTATCCAACACTCTCTTAGTTTTGTTGAACTTTTCTACTCTCTACTTATCTCTCTTCTAGTCTTTATTATTTCCTTCCTTTTGGTAACTCTGGGCTTAGTTTTTTCATTTCTAGTTCCTTGAGGTATAAATTTAGGTTGCTTATCCGCAATCTTTCTTCTTTATTGATATAGGCATTTATAGCTATAAACTTTCCTCTTAGAACTGCTTTTGCTGTATTCCATATTCCTCCCCAAGTGTGGAAAAATTTCAGCCATTATTTATGAAGTGTTTTTTTTTTGACAGCTGGCCAGTACAAGGATCAAACTGTGGACCTTGGTGTTGTCAGCATCACACTCTAACCAACTGAACATCATTTCTTTAAATAGACTTTCTGTCCCTTTCTATCTTCTTGTAGGATTCTAACAATGTATACATTATTTCATTTGATAGTGTTCCATAAATCCTGTCAGTTTTCTTCTTTCCTTTTCATTCTTTTTTCTTTTTGCTCCTCTGACTGAATAATTTCAAATAACCTGTTTTGAGTTCACTGACTCTTTCTTTGCTTGGCTGAGTCTGCTGTTGAAGTTCGCTATTGAAATTTTCAGTTCAGTCAATGTACTCTTCATCTCTAGAATCTTTGTTTTATTTTTAAAAATTTATGTTTTCTATTTTTTTGTTTAACTTCTCATTTTGTTTATGTGTTAAATTATTAGTTTTTTTGGTAGTCTGCATTTTCTTGTAATTAACTCAACTTCTTTAAGAGGATTATTCTGAATTCTTTGCCAGTCAGTTCATAGATCTTCATTTCTTGAAGGTCAGTTATTGGAGCTTTATTAATTTCATTTGGTGTTATGTTTCCCTGATTCTGTGTGATCCTTGTATCCTTGCATTAATGTCTGTGCATTTGAGGAAGCACCCACCTTTTCCAGCCTTTAAAGGCTTGCTTTGGCAGGAATAGACCTTCCTCAATCAGTCCAGCCTGGGGTTGATGACAGCCCAGGCCAGCTGGTAGAATCCACAGGCAGGTGAGGCTTACTCTCAGGTTCTCTAGTTGGGAGGGGCTACTGCTTGTGCTCTGAGGTTGGGTGAGTCTGCTGGCTTTGTAGTCAGATGGGGCTGCTGGTTGGACTCTGATGTCAGATGTCGGCAGTGGCTAAGATCTGAAATCACTTCTGGTCAGGTGGTGTTGCAAAGTTTGCTCCCTGGCTGGGTAATGCCACTGGTTGGACTCTGCAATTGGGTAGGGCTGCAGGTTGGGTTCTGCCATCAAAGGGGGCCTTAGGTTGTGTTCTGTAGTTAGGCTGGGCTATAAGCTTGCCTCCACAATCAGGAAGAGCTGCAAGGTGTGCCCTGTGGTTAGATGAGGTCACTGGCTGGGTTTTCCTCCTGGACAAAGCCACTGGCTTTGCTGTGCTGTTGGTGGGGGTCATTATCAGGTTTCCAGGTCAGTGGGGCTGCATGCTGTGCTCCATGATCAAGTGGGACCACTGGGATGTCCTGAACTAAACTAGGTTTTATTCAACATTGTACTGGAGGTTCTAGTCTGCTTTAAATTCAAGAAAAAATAGTTAAAATGTATAAAGATTAAAAAGAAGCAAAATCGTCAGTAATTAGAGTTGACATAATTTCTCCATAAAAAACCCTGAAATAATCTGCAAATGACTGAAATAAAGACTACTGAACAAGGTTTCTGGAAATAAGAGAAATTTACAAAAGGGAATATACACACACCCACACATGTACATATATTTACATATATACACTTATACATATATTTACATATAAACATATACACATATACATACGTATATATATACATACACACAGACCTCTATACATTTGTGTGTGAAGGGGTCTTCAAAAAGTTCACGGAAAGATTTGTATTGTAATCCTATCACATACACACATACATTTGTGTGTGAAGGGGTCTTCAAAAAGTTCACGGAAAGATTTGTATTGTAATCCTATTTTTCCATGAAATCTTTAAAGTGCTCTTGTACATACCTCTATATATTTTTATCTGTAGATCTATTTATATATGCTATAAACCTATAAGTACAATAAAGAAGAAAATGCAACTTTAAAAACGTAACACTGCTATAACAAAAAAGTACCCATAACTAAAAGATGTGTAAAATTTTATGAAGATTTTAAAATATTATTAAAAATTTTTAAAGAAGATCCAAATGGAGATATAAACCATATTAATGGATAGGAAAAATCCAATATTGCCCAGAAGCCAATTCTCCCAAGCTTTATAAATGGATCCCATGCAATTCCAAACAAAATTACACAGGCTTTTTCAAAAACTAACTGTCTAAAATGTTCACGTTTCCCACGGACTAGGCGACTCTAAAGTTATGCACACACAAAGGCAAAGGATTACCAACATGTTTCTAAAGAAGAGAGCAAGATAGGCCACAAAAGAGCTCATACAAATCAGACAACTAATACCCAGGAGAAAAAAAGGCAAAAGATAGGAACAATTCACAAAAGGAAATTTTCACATGGCAAGTAAACAACTGAAGACAGGTCTACTTTCAAATGGAACAATAACGAGATACTCTTTTTCCACTCATCAAACTGGCAAATGTTAAAGTAAAAAGATTAATGCTCTTTTTGTTGATGGTGAGTTGAAGTAAGCATCTTACAGAGTGGTGATGGGAATATGAATTGGTACAAACTTTCATGAAAGCAAAGATATGTAAAGAACCTTAAGCATTTTATACAGTTTGAACTGGTAATTCCATCTCTTGAAATATATCTTTAGAAAGTAATGAAGGCAAATCCAAAGAATCACTTATAGCAGTATTCATAGCAAAGATATCAAAAACATTTGGGATAATATTAAGTGGGAAAATAAGATAAGAAACTATATTAAGATTCTAATGCATTAAAATATTACACAGAAATTTACTGGAAATTGATAGTGAGTTTATGGGTAATTTTTATTGTGTCTTTTTTACACTTTTCTTAAAATTTCAAAGTTTCTTTCAAAAATTGTTTTGCTTTCACAGGAAAACGATAATAAAACTGGGCTTAGAAAGCTTAAAAAAACAAATTAAGTTACTCCATATTCCTACAACAGTTTTTCATCATTAAAACAGAGAAAAAAACTAAAAGCAAGCATTCTCTCTAGGCAGATAAATTATGTTAATTGGATTTATAGTATATTCTCTTCATGTTTCAAGATATAAGCTTAAAATACACTTAGTAATCAGCCAAGTAAAATATTTTGGCTATAAAATTGGCAAGGAACTAAAATGCATAATTACTCAAAGCACATAAATACAATACATATAAAAACATATGCTGTATATTTATAATTAACACCAACTACATTATAATTACTCGGTATCTCTTGTATAATTTCCCTGAAGTAAAGAGATAAAGTTTTTCCATGTCTCCCTAAAGGGTAACAGTAGAAGATAAGGGAGTGAAGAAGTTTAAATCTATAGGATAATGAATAATATGGGTGAATTCTAACTTTATTATATTTCAATTATGGACATAAAACTATTTCAGAAAATGCAAAAAAAGAAACTGGAAAAGTCAGCATGCTCCCTTTCTTTTCAGTGATATGATGGGTCAAAAATATTAGGGGCTCTAATTCAATATTATAGTGGTCTAAATAATGCACGTAGCCATAATATGAATATACACAACATAAAATGTGCAACAGATTAAGCAATTTGAAAAAATTTAATCCATATATTTCTTTATTATTTGTGATCCTTAAAAACTAGGAGAGTGGGATTTTGACTTTTTTTATTTTTTTTTCCTTTTTTTTGTCTTTTTTCGTGACCGGTAACGGGATTGCAACCCTCGGTGTTGCGCCCGTACCACAACCGGCAACGGGATCGCAACCCTCAGTGTCACGCCCGCACCACGCTCAACCAGTGAGCGGACCGGTCTCTACATGGGATCCGAACCCTCGGCGGGAGCGCCGCCACGCTCCCA
>NW_007727104.1:185724-194220 GCF_000696425.1 Galeopterus variegatus
CCCCTCGGGGGGAGCGCCGCCACGCTCCCAAGCGCCGCACTCTACCGAGTGCGCCACCGGGCTGGCCTGGAGAGTGGGATTTAGAGACATCCCATGGGACTATGATCATCAGCACCTTTCAGACAGTGTGAGGGCTTTATACAAAAATGTACTAATACCACTACCACATCATCTCAACTCACAGTGCCCAGTGTTTTGGACATGGGGTGGGGGTTAGGAGTGAGGGTGGGACAAGACTGAAATGAGGGAAGAGAGAGGAGGAAAAGATAGCAAAGGCACATCGGGGGAGAAACCACCTCATTCAGAAACTGAATAAAATCACTGGCCACACAGAACCAGAGTAGTGGCCATGGATCCCAAGTGATGGCAATCTACACAGCAATGATGTGCAGGCTGTGTCCCTACACAGGTCTCCAGCAGCCAGTGAGTGCTGCCCATTGAAAAACATCCCATCCGTGAAAACGCGTCAACCAAACTGGAAGTCTGGTGGCACTAAAGTGACTGCATGACTAATAGCAACATGCACATGGTCTTTACAACGGACTGAAGTTGCTTCATGGAAGTTCAGTGATTTGCTCAATGCTCCAGAGTTGGAGAGTTAGCAGAGATTAAAGGGGACCCACTTCTGATTCCTAATCCACTGTCCTTTCTCTTACATAGCACCATTCTTTGAAAAACAGAATGGACTTTTCTACTAGTTATTTTTTTGAATCATTTAATCAAAGCTTAAAGTGTTATCTTGATTCTGCCTTGTGGTCAGAATTCAGTTAACAAGGTTGTCACTGTTATGTAGGATCATTTCATTGAAAAAAGACTCAACAACTTCCAGAGAGGATGTTCTAGAAAACCCTCGCACCCAAGTCAAGTTTACAAGTGCGTCTCCTCTCTCCTTTCCTCTACAGGGTTGGTTGGCAGTAATGCAATAATCCAGAGAGGTGGCATGAGAATCAATGACTCTCAAGAGCTGTAGCTTGATTTTGCCTTATAACTGGTTATTTCAGATAAGCCAGTCTGGCTGATGTCTTCAGAATGATTTTCCTGCATTACTTGGACAGTGAAAAACCAGAGCAGGGGAGGAGCAACGCTGGAGGGACCTCGTGGCAAAGAGCTGAGACACTGAGTGAAGTCAATGTGCAGCATCGCACTGCTGAGATGCTGAAACACACCAGAGCTGGCACTGTCAATGGGGACCTAGGGTTGGGTGGGTCCTCTGCCAAAGGACAAAATGCTGTTTATAGCAAACAAAATAGCAACAACACTCCGGCCGTGAAATCAAGTCAAACCACTAACACACAAGGTTGATTTCCACATCTGTATCTCCTTGGTGTTGCATGAGGAAGTAATGTAGTGCAGTGGAAGAACACGGCTGTACAGTCCACAGATGCTGGAATAACTCCTGTAACTCCATAACAGGAGGGCCTGGGGCAAGTTACTTTAATCCTGAGTCATTTCCTCATCTGGAAAATGGGTATGACAATAATGTAATAAGACTGCACTTAGAAATACTTCTGTGTGTGTGTTCTTTGCACAGTGCTGACGCAGAAGGTGTTAGACAAAGGTACATACCATCAACATTATCAAAATTCTAGGAGCCAAGCAGGACCTATGAAAAGCCCACCTCCCTCAAAACCTTGCTCCCTGCTGAAATGATTCCATAACACAAATTATCTTTATAAACTGTGAAACTCTGCATGATGACATAGAGTATTTTTTCTTGGAATTGTTGTTATCAAATGCACTGAAGTCTCACTGAAATAATTCAACATTGTTTCTATTAGGGGTTTGTAAGAGATAGGAGAAACCAAACAGTTTTGCCTACTCTGACACACTCAACACAGAATAGAACACTTCTGTGACCAGATGTGTGGGATTTTTCGACACTAAGCAGTTCTCCAGTGGATACCAACTGGGTGTCTTGTAATTCAATATAAGTCAATTCCGACACTACCTATCTAGTGTTAGAGTCAGATCTCACAGGCTGAGGCCTAAGTCCCACAAGGCTGCCCCTACTTCAGACACCAATTGCAAGCAGTAGGTTTTTACCTACTGGCTGGTCATAAATCGTGGTTCACATGATCTCCTCCTAGGTTTGATTGATTTGCTAGTATGGCTCATAGAACTCAGGGAAACACTTACGTTTACTGGTTTACTATAAAAGATATTACAAAGGATACGGATAAATAGCCAGATGAAGAGATGCACAGGACTAGGTATGGGGAAGGGAGCTTGGAGCTTCCATGCCCTCTCTGAGAGTGTCACCCTCCCAGCACCTCCACCTGTTCAGCAACCCAGAAGCTCATCAAATCCTGTTGTCCAAAAGTGTTTATAGAGGTCAGTCTCCAGGCACTCCCACCCTCTTCCTTGGAGGTTGGTAGGTGGGGCTGAAAGTTCCAGTTCTCTAATCCTCCAGTCACTTGGCATTTCTGGAGGCTGGGCCCATCCTGAGCCTATCTAAGGCAGGTGTTATGAAAATGGCTCATTAGAATAACAAAAGATACTCCCATCACTCAGGAAATTCCAAAGATTTTAGGAGCTCTGTGACCAAGGGCAAAGACCATAATATATGTCAAACCACAGGGTTAATGAAGAAATTTAAAGCAAAATGGATTAAAAATGTTTATTGTAATTTTTTCTTGAGGTGTAATGGCACAACAGTTCTAATATAACCACCAATCTTCACAAAATAATTTTAATACTTCGTGCCTGATCTAGCAGCATTTGCTCTGTGATATTCCTATACATACATAAGCATTTTATCAAGTACAAATGTTCAAAGCAGAGTGATGCAAGCAATTGCCTACGCAAAGGTAAATAGGCTCTGTAGGTTACTTTTTTAAAATTATTTTTGCTGCATGTAAATTGCAAGTACATGTCAGTATAACGTTACTGATAGGTTCTGAACATAACCGGGGCCATTTTAGGCAAGGCCAAGCATAAAATGGCCCCAACCCCTCCACGCTTCCCTTTACAAGAAGCCTCTTGATTTCTGAGAAACAGAAACCCTTTTGCTACCGCAAGGGTGCAGTTCTCCACCCTGGTCAGTTCTCCACCCTGGTCGCATAGCTTTCGCATTAGCATAATGCCCCTCCTTGATGGTATCAGCCAGCCCCTGGTGCCCTACAGTTCATATAAGCTCTCCCACCCCCACATCTGGTGCTGCCCTCCATTTTGAGCTCAGCCTGGCAGATTCTTTTCCTTTAATATAGCTTGATCGATACCTGGCGTTTTGGCTCACTTTCAGTTACTGATCTATAAAATACACTATGAACTGTGAAGTATGGCAACTCCCTAAAAGAGAGACCTAACATGTAATCCTGAATATTTTGAGTGATTTTGTTTTTTTTTTTAGCTGCCATAGATGGGAAAGAACAACAACAACAACAAAAAGTCCTGCATTTGAAGATCCTAGAAACTTACTTTTCTAATCAATTAAAAAAATTTTTTTTAGTAATTCTAATCTATTTCCTATTATTTCCTTATTGGAGCATTGTTAATGGACAAAGATAAAGTAAATCCTGAAATGAGCTACGTCTGCTATAGGACTATGGATTAAACCAGTTATATAAAAAAAAAATCCACCAGGTAACTGCTCATTTACTTTACATAAAGTATATACATCTCAACTTTATAATTCAAGATTTCTATTAAATACTTCTAATTCACTTGAATTATCATGATAATAAGACAATTAGAAACCTTATATTTTCTTAAAAAGTATTTCTCAAAATACTTAACGTTTTTTGACATTACTTCTAAACTCAGATGAGGCACAAAATCCTGCCAAAAAGTTAAGTGCTCTAAAAATCAAGTGGTTGAGTTTTGGTAGTAAAAGGTATCATGGTTTAACATTTCCTTCTTAGAGTAGATACAAATAAACAAAGGTAACTGCTGGTTAAACATCTAATAGATAAGAAGTAACCATGAACCCATTCAATGAAATTAGAGGGTAAAACGCTGACATTCCAGTTTGAATATTTTCTATTTAAGTTTCGTACTTTCAAAATGTACAGTAATCTAGTTTCCCTGTGTTTTCATGCAGTTCACTTTAAATTCTATGCCAAGATGACATATTTAATGTTGAAACTGGGTGGTCACTCATACATTATTCAAATACTCTAGAAAATAAGTCACGATCAGTTAATTGTAGTTAACTATCACAAAATATCAGTGGAAATAAAGAAATCACAGAAATGGGACCAAATAGAAATAATAAAGAATAGGAACAGCTACGAGAAGAACCAGTTGAACATTAGATGAACAAATAGATCCAAAAAAAAATAAAAAATAAAAAAAAACCCAAACAAATTTGCAATGTTCTTATATGACGGAAAGAATAAACCTCATGTTTGGTCCACACTAATATTGTATTGAAGATGAGGACAGTCCCCTTTCCTAATGTTTGTGAGAGATTGTCCTTACTATATAGTGCTAGGCAGTCACTTCAGGGACAACATAAACATTATAGCAGTTAGAGAAAGTGGAAAATTACCAACTATAAACTAATGTCAGTGACCAAATCTGTACTTTTGGACAGACTACTAGAGGGGACATCTTTGTTTACAAAACAAATTAAAATATTAACTGCTTCATTTTTAAAACCTAAACTTAACTATTATGAAGATTCTTTTACACAGAGTTTCTGCTAAATGAAGCAACAGATTATTATTTGATTGCTCAAGAGAGATCTTTGCTTCCAGCAGTGATATATACACAGGAAAGCTGTGTTATCTGGTACTTTACCAACTGGAATTTTGAACACCCTTTGAACACTTTTGGCCGCATCACTTAACATAATTTTCTCTTAAGTTCATCCACGTTGTTGTAAATGGTAGGATTTCATTCTTTTTTATGGCAGTATAGTATTCCATTGTATAAATATATTTTGGCCGCATCACTTAACATAATTTTCTCTTAAGTTCATCCACGTCGTTGTAAATGGTAGGATTTCATTCTTTTTTATGGCAGTATAGTATTCCATTGTATAAATATACAACATTTTCCTTATCCACTCATTTGATGATGGACATTTAGGTTGATTACAACTCTTGGCTATTGTAAATAGAACTGTGATAAACATGGAAGTGCATGGTCCCTTCAACATGATGATTTCCATTCCTTTGGGTATATACCTGGCAGTATAACTGCTGAATTGTATGTTAGTTCTATCTGTAGTTGGTTGAGGAACCTCCATACTATTTTCCATAATAGCTGCACTAATTTATAGTCCCATCAACAGTGAAGGAGGGTTCCCCTTTCTCCACATCCCTGCCGGCATTTCATATTCTCTCTTTTTGATGATAGCTAGTCTAACCAGAGTGAGATGATATCACAGTGTGGTTTTGATTTACATTTCCCTGATGCTGAGTGATGTTAGCATTTTTTCAAGTGTCTCTTGGCCATTTATATATATTCCTTTGAAAAATGCCTATTCAGCTCCTTTGCCTGTTTTTTAATCAGGTTACTTGTGTCTTTACTGTTAATTTGTTTCAATTCCTTGCATATTCTGGATATTAATTCCTTATCAGATGCATATTTTGCATATACTTTTTACCCACTCTGTTGATTGTCTTTTCACTCTATTAATTATTTCTTTTGCTGTGCAGAAGCTTTTCAGTTTGATGTAACTCCATTTGCTTATTTTTCCTTTTGTTACCTGTGCTTTTGGGGTTGTATTCATAAAGTCTATGCCCAGTCCTACTTCCTGAAGTGTCTACCCTATGTTTTCTTTTAGGAGTTTTATAGTTTCAGGAAATATATTTAATTCTTTAATCCATTTTGAGTTGATTTTGGTATATGGCTAGAGGTACAGGTATAGTTTCGTTCTTTTACATGTGGTTGTCCAGTTTTCCCAGCACCATTTACCAAAGAGGCAGTCTTTTCCCCAGTGTATATTCTTGGTGCCTTTGTTGAAGATCAGTTGGCTGTAGGTATATGGGCTGATTTCTGGGTTCTCTATTCTGTTACATTGGTCCAAATGTCTGTTTTTATGCTATTACCATGCTGTGTTGGTTACTACAGCTTTGAAAAATAATTTGGGGCCGGCCCCGTGGTGCACTCGGGAGAGTGCAGCGCTGGGAGCGCAGTGGCGCTTCCGCCACGGGTTCGGATCCTATATAGGACGGGCCGGTGCGCTCACTGGCTGAGTGCGGTGCGGGCGACACCAAGCCAAGGGTTGCGATCCCCTTACCGGTCACGAAAAAGACAAAAAAAAAAAAAAAAAAGAAAAATAATTTGAAATCAGGTAGTGTTATGCCTCTGGCTTTATTTTTTCTGTTCAATGTATTAGTCAGGGTTCCCCAGAGAGACAGAATTGATAGGATATGTTATAAATATATGAGAGGGGATTTATTAGTGTAATCAGCTCATGTGATTGTGAAGAAAAGTCTCACGATAAGCTGTCTGCAAATTGGATGCCGTAGTGTGGCTCAGTCCAAGTCCGAAGGCCTCAAAAACAGGGAAGCTGATGGTGTCCTTGTTATAAATCCTGGAACCCAAAAGCTGAATAATCTTAAGTTGTGATGTCCATGGACAGGAGACAAGAGTGTATCCCAGCTCCAGCAGATAGAGAGATTTACCTTTTCTCCCTTTTTTTTTTTTTGGTTCTCTCTGGGATCCCAGCAGATTGGATGGTTCCTGCCCACATTGAGAATGGGTCTTTCCGACCCCGTCTACTCAGGCTCTCATACTAATTATCTGCTGTAAACACCCTCATGGACACACCTAAAAATACAGCTTTACCAGATCTCAGCATTCCTTAGTCTAATCATGTTGACACCTAAAATGAACCTACACACTCAGGATTGCTGTCTATTCAGGGATTTCTGTTGCTCCATATGAATGTTAGGACTGTTTTTTCTATTTCTGTGAAGAATGTCATTGGTATTTTGATGGGGATTACATTGGGTAGTACGGACATTCTCACAATGTTAATTCTTCCAGTCCAAGAGCATGGAATATCTTTCCATCTCTTGTGTCCTCTTTAATTTCTTTCAACAGTGACTTATAGAGCCCATCATAGAGCTCTTTCACATCCTTGGTTAACTTTGTTCCTAAGTATTTTATTTTATATTTTTTGGTGACTATTACCAATGGGCTAGCTTTCTTGACTTCTTTTTCTGCTAGTTCATTGTTGGAGTACAAAAAATGCTACTGATTTTTACGTGTTGATTTTGTGTCCTGCAACTTTGCTGAAGTTGTTTATCAACTCCAAGAGTTTTTTGGTAGAGTCCTTAGGCTTCTCTCTGTATAGGATCATGTCATGTGCACACAGAGACAATATGATCTCATCTTTTCCAATCTGGATGCCCTTTATTTCTTTCTCTTGCCTGACTACTCTGGCTAGTACTTCCAATACTAGGTTGTATAGGAGTGGTGAGAGTGGGCATCCTTGTCTTGTTCCCATTCTTCAGGCAACAGCTTTCAAGTTTTCCCATTCATGATGATATTGGCAGTGGGTTTGTCACAAATAGCTTTAACTGTGTTGATTTACTTTTCTTCTATACCTAATTTGATGAGAGTCTTTATCATGAAGAGATGTTGAATTTTATCAAATGCTTTTTCAGTGTCTATTGAGATAATCACATGGTTTCTGTCTTTGACTTTGTTGATGTGGTGTATCACATTTATTGGCTTGTGCATGTTAAACCATCCTTGCATCTCTGGGATGAATCCCACTTGATTGGGCTGTATAATTTTTTGGATGTGTTGCTGTATTTTATTTGCAAATATTTTATTGAGGACCTCTGCATCTATATTCATCAAGAATATTGGTCTGTAGTTTTCTTTTTTATTATATCTTTGTCTAGATTTGATATCAGGGTGATGTTTGCCTCATAGAATGAATTTGGGAGAATAGCCTCTGTTTCAATTTTTTGGAATAGTTTGAAGAGAATTGGTCTTAATTCTTCTTTAAATGTTTGGTAGAATTTGGCAGTAAAGCCATTCAGTCCTGGGCTTTTCTTTGTTGGGAGACTGCTGATTACAGCTTCAGTCTGTTTGCTTGTTATTGGTCTATTCAGGTTTTCTACATCTTCTTGGTTCTGTCTTGGTAGTTTGTATGTGCCCAGATATTTATTCATTTCCTTCAGGTTTTCAAATTTGTTGGTGCATAGTTGTTTATAATAGTCTCAAATGATTCTTTGTATTTCTGTGGTATTGGTTGTAATGTCTTTTTCATTTCTGATTTGTGTTATTTGGGTCTTCTCTCTTCTTTTTTTTTAGTTAGCCTAACTAACGGCTTGTCTATTTTGTTATTTTCTCAAAAAACAAACTTTTTGTTTCATTGATCTTTTGTATTGCTTTTTGGGTTTCTATTTCATTTAGTTCTGCTCTGATCTTAATTATTTATTTCCATCTACTAACTTTGGGCTTGGATTGCTCTTGCTTGTTTAATTCTTTGATGTGTAGTATTAGGTTGTTTATTTGCAATCTTTCTGTTCTCCCCAAGTAAGCATTTACTCTGATAAACTTCCCTCATAGTATTGCTTTTGCAGTATC
>NW_007727104.1:194394-196431 GCF_000696425.1 Galeopterus variegatus
ATGTGTCATTATTTTCATTAGTTTCAATACATTTTTTGATTTTCTGTTTAATTTCTTCTTGATCCCGTATATAATTAAGTAGAATTTTGTTTAATTTCCATGCATAGTTTCCAGAGTTTCATTTGTTACTGATTTCTAGTTTTAATCCATTGTGGTCTGAAAAAAATACATGAAATAATTTTAACTTAAAAAAATTTGTTTAGACCTGATTTGTGACCTGACATGTGTCCTATCCATGCAGTGATGAGAAGAATGTATATTTTATGGTTGTCAGATGAAATGTTCTGTAGATATCTGCCAAGTCAAATTGGTCTAAAGTAGCGTTCAGATATTGTGTTTCTCTGTTTATTTTTCACGTAGAAGATCAGTACAGTGTTGTGGGAGAGATGTTCAAGTCCCCAGCTATTATGGTATTTGGGTCTATCTCTTTCTTTAGGTCTAATAGTGTTTGCTTTACATATTTGGCTGCTCTGATGTTGGGTGCATATATATTTATGAATGTTATGTCTTCTTGCTGGACAGATCCCTTTATCATTATAATGTGACTTTCTTTGTCTCTTTTTATGGTTTTTGGTTTAAAATACATTCTATCTGATATAAGAATAGCTACTCCAGCTAGTTTTTGCTTTCTATTTGCATGGTATATCTTTTTCTATCCTTTCACTCTTAGTCTGTGTGTGTCTTTACAGGTGAGATGAGTCTCTTAAAGACAGCATATTGTTGGGTCTATCTTTTTAATCCAGTCAGTCAGTGTCTTTTGAGTGGGGAATTTAATCCTTTTACATTAAGCATTATTATTGAAAGGTATTATTGATTTACTCCTGGCATTTTATTAATTTTTTGTTTGGCTGTTTTAAATATCTTTTGTTCCTTTCCTTCCATTTTATTATTTGTCTTCCATGTATATTAGTTCCTTCAGATGGTTGGATACAGTTTCTTTCTCTTTATCATTTGCAATTTTGTTCTACTGGTGGGTTATTTTCTTTCTTGTGTATTCATGGTAGTAATGATTGTTTTTCAGATACCAGGTACAGTACTCCCTCAAGGATTTCTTGTAGGGCTGGTCACGTGGTGGTGAACTCCCATAGTTTTTGCTTGTCTCAGAAATATACTATTTCTCCTTCATTTCTGAAGGATAACCTTATGGGGTATAGTATTCTTGGCTGGCAGTTTTTGTCTTTCAGTATTTTGAATATATCATCCCATTCTTTTCTGGACTTTAGGGTTTCTCATGAAAAGTCTGCTGTCAGTCTGATAGGGACTCCCTTATAGTTGACTTGATTATGCTTTTTTCTTGGTGCTAAGATTCTTTGTCTTTGAGCTTTGCCAATTTGGGTATAATGTGTCTTGGAGAGGACTTTTTAGGGTTCCATATGTTTGGGGATCTTTGAGCCTCCTGGATCTGAAGGTCCAAATCTCTCCCTATAACTGGGAATTTTTTTGCAATTATTTCATTGAATATATTTTCAATGTCTTTTTATTTTTCCTCCCCTTCTGGAATACCCATGATTCAGATATTTGAGTGCTTAATGTTGTTTGCTATCTAAGATATTCTTCATTTTAAAAAATTTCTCTCTCTCTCTCTCTTTTTTTTTTTGTCTGCCTGGGTTATTTCGAAAAGGCCATCTTCAAGATCAGAAATTCTTTCTTCTGTTTGTTCTAGCCTGCTGTTTAAACTCTCTGTTGTGTTTTTTGTTTCATTGAATGAATCCTTCCACTCCACAAGCTCTGCTGTGTTCTTTTTCAGGGCATCAATTTCTTTGTACATTTCCTCCTTCAGGTCCTGGGTACTTTTTACTCATTTCGTTGTGTTGCCTAACTGAGTCTTCTCGTATATCATTGAGTTCCCTTAGGATTGCTGGTTGAAATTCCTTTTCAGCCATTTCAAGGACTTTCTGTTCTATAGGAACTGGTATTTGAGAACTATACTCCTTTAGTGTCACATTTTCTTGCTTTTTTTCTTTTTTGTATTTGCAGTATCTCTATGTTGGTGTTTAGTCATCTGGTAGAGCAGTTGCTTCTTCTAGTACTCTGGAG
>NW_007727104.1:196886-199169 GCF_000696425.1 Galeopterus variegatus
TTGAAATTCCTTTTCAGCCATTTCAAGGACTTTCTGTTCTATAGGAACTGGTATTTGAGAACTATACTCCTTTAGTGTCACATTTTCTTGCTTTTTTTCTTTTTTGTATTTGCAGTATCTCTATGTTGGTGTTTAGTCATCTGGTAGAGCAGTTGCTTCTTCTAGTACTCTGGAGTGGGGTTTGAGGAGAGGGGGTTCCTCTTGTGTATGTGTATTATAATGGTGGTTGAATGGAGTGTTTTAATACTGGTTCTAGGTAGACACAGTAATGTAGTCTCTGCATTAGGTACTTTGGCCAAATTCAGTGCCAGAGTTGCGTGAGAGTGTCTGTGGCCTAGTCCCTGGGGCACTTAGTATTTCCTTGCTGAGGCTGGTGACACTATGTTGGTTCATCAGGATGTGGGCAAGCTCTCAAATTTTGGGGGTTAGTGTCTTGGAGTCTTGTCACTCTTAGGTTATGGTGGGTGCTCTTAGGTGGGCTTGTTGTCCCCCTGCTAGCTCCCCCTGACCCTGATGAGTGCAGTGGGGTATACTAGTGCTCCTTGATTTGAATGGGTGACTCTGGGTGCATTTTCTATTTTATCTTCCCTCTTTCCCTAGGTTCCACTGATGACTCTCCTTCTGTCTATGCCAATGAGTGGTGAGCAGGTCACCTATGAGGTAGCAGTGGCTGTTGGTGTGGCAGTGAGTTGCCCTTGTTGTGACAGTTGCTGTGGCAGTGGCTGTTAATGGTCTGCTCATTCAGCACTGGTGTCAGGGTCCTGTGTGGCTGTCTGTCATGCTGGTTCCCTCTGTGGCTAATGGGTCAGGCTCTTCGGGGGCGGGGCCCACTTACCAGGGGCCTGCACGGCTGCCTGTTGAGCTGGTGCCCTGGGCAACAGCTCCAAACGATTTTAATATATTTCTACTCTCCTACTATGCTGGATAAAAACTGTATTATTACATCATAGGGAGGAAAGCAAAGCAAGTCACATGGTGTAATAGGCTACCTAGTACCTCTTGGTACCAAGGAAGTGTAAGGAAATCCTTCCCATCAGAAAGCACCTCCAGAGAGGACTGAGAAAAGTTTAAGATAGAAAGGAGTTTTGTTCGTGCTACCATAAAGTTACCAACTAGAAAAAGGTTAAAATACTCCTCTCTTCCCTCATGTCATACTTAAAATAGCAAAAATGTTTTTCTTAGAACATTTTTTATATATATAAATAAAAATGTGGAGAACCAAAGATTCATAAAGTGACTCTGCTAAAGCAAATTATGGGGGAAATTTGGATTAACTCAAAGCACTGATTAAAATGCTAATTAAAATACACTGAAGTCTCCCATAAATCACTTTCCCCAATAAATGCATCTTCAAAAACAAGCTTCTGTCTGAGCCTGAACAACCTCACAGAATCATTAAGACAACATAAAATGAAGGAGTAAATGTTCCATATTCCAAATAATTTACTAAGGCTTTTTCAAGCCTCATACTTTCAGTTTAAACTAATTTATGATTTAAAAATAAAAGAAATTACGGAAAAAGGCTAAGTACTTTTCACTATTCTATATACTAATTTAGAGGTCATGCGGATTTTTTTTTTTTTTTTAATGGTGCAAGGCATTTTTCTTCTTTAGGGCTTCATTTAGGAAGAAAATAGTGCTACACTGGTTTATTATATTTTGTTTAGAACCATTTTGGACAAAGGAAGAAAGGGCTAGGAAACTCTGAAAAGAATAAATACAACGTTTGTCTTTTACCTCAAACAATGCAAACAGGAAAGTCACTTGAAAATCTAACGCTATCCTTGTTTTCAAGCATCTGGTACTATAAAGCAAAACATCTTCCTTTTATCATTAAGCTTTGTTTTTTCTTTTGCATAGATCAAACAAATTAGGACGGTGACAGAAAAGAAAGCAATAATTGGATTACGTTAGTAAAGATAATTGGCTAATGTCATGATTTTAAGATTATTAATAAGGGATAAGAAGTTAAAAAATGGTAATTAAACTATTGAATTATATTTTAAAAAGAAATATGGTAGATTGCTACATTTTGCTAATGTTTCTGTAAGAGGCTCCACTATAGCCGCTCCACTACAGAAGAACTGTAAAATTATATTTACAATGGAATATATAGCACAAAATGAATCTTTAGTAAACATTAGGAAATTCTTTTGTTATAAATTATCGAAACTTTAAAAAAAAGTCCCCCCAACCTGCATTTTGTTTAATATCTTTATATAGACAAATAAATTTCAAGTATGAAATGTGCATTATTGCAATAATACCTCTTTGCAAGTCCAA
>NW_007727104.1:199364-199954 GCF_000696425.1 Galeopterus variegatus
TTGGCTAATGTCATGATTTTAAGATTATTAATAAGGGATAAGAAGTTAAAAAATGGTAATTCAACTACTGAATTATATTTAAAAAAGAAATGTGGCAGATTCCTGCATTTTGCTAATGTTTATGTAAGAGGCTCCACTATAAAATGAACTGTAAAATTATATTTAAAATGGAATATATAGCACAAAATGAATCTTTAGCAAACATCAGGAAATTCTTTTGTTATAAATTATCGAAACTTAAGTCCCCCCTAACCTGCATTTTGTTTAAAGTAATATCTTTATATAGTACAAATAAATTTCAAGTATGAAATGTGCATTATTGCAATAATACCTCTTTGCAAATCCCAAATTCTTGGTTTATACTAAAACTGTAAAGCATTAAAAATAAAGAAAAGGAGTAAAACCATCAGTCCTGGCTATTGCAGAAGCCCAACATAATTTTAAAATGTGCTCAACAAGCTGCAGAGAAATGTGTCTGGAAATAACATGTAGCTGAGAGGAAACTATGTGTGTTTACCACGTGACATTATTTTTGTCTCTAGTACTTTCTCCTCCTCAAATAGAAATTCACACCCTCTGTGATGCTGCTC